>NC_051067.1:72031441-72331441 GCF_004664715.2 Peromyscus leucopus | reverse complement strand
CCAGATGGAGAGCGAGTGTTGACATGCATGAGTCTCCAGGGTGTAAGTCACATGCAAACCACATCGCTTTCTGTCTTGAAACATTTCCCCTGATGTCTGACACGCATTAGTGTTCTCTCCCTTCATCCCGTCTTTTCTGTTTCAGTCTCTTTGGTGGGTTCTCTTCCTTGCAGGTTTACAATGCCATATCCAGGGTTCCATTCTTAGATTTCTTCTCTGCCTACCATTTCTTTGATGACCTCAGTCTATTGGCTTTGGGGTAGTCTAAAATAAACTCCTTCCAATATGTTTCTTTAATACTAGGATTGAGGACAATGAAGGAGAAGCAGATACAGAAAAGCCCTCTGCACCTCCTCTTTTCCTAAAAGCAAGAAGTTGGTTCACAAAGAGGCTTGGCTACATAGTAAGTTTAGACTATGCCCAGGCTACATGTGACACAGACTCTCTCTCTCTCTCTCTCTCTCTCTCTCTCTCTCTCTCTCTCTCTCTCTCTCTCTCTCTCTCTCTCTCTCTCTCTGTGTGTGTGTGTGTGTGTGTGTGTGTGTGTGTGTGTTCTCATAGAGACCAGAGTAAAACCAGAAGTGTTATTCTGCAGGCACTGTCTACCCTGCTTTATGAGACAGAGTCTCTCATTGGGACCTGTGGCTTGTCAATTAGACAAGTAGGTTGGCCGGCCAGTGAGCCCCAGATATCCATTTGTGTCTACTTGTCTAGCACCGCCAAAATGCCTGGCTTTCTCAGTGGGTGCAAGGGATCCAGTTCCAGTCCACATGCTAACGTAGCAAGCACTTTTAAGGCCCTCTGGGCCATCTTCCTACTCCCAAACTCAAAGCATTCTTAATTCATTCCATTTTCTTGCTGCCTTTCACATCCAGTTATAATTTTAATGACTCTCCATGCTGGGTATAGAACCCAGAGGCTTGTCCATATTTGTGCCTCCTAAAGACTAAGATTATAGGTATGCACTACCATACCTGCCTTATTGGCCATGCTTTAAAACATTTGTAGAATTCTACACTTCCCACAACCTGTAACTCTACTCCATGATGGGAATTATCTCTTAACCACCGTTTCCGCTCTGCCTCCCACATTCTTGCTCTCTGTGGAGGAAACAGACCAGGACATATAAAATGGCTGCATTATGTCACACCTGTAGTTAGACCCTTTCAACACTTCCCATATCCCTCGGAGTGGAACTGAACGTCTGGTCTGGTCCTCTTAGACTCTGACCCGCACCGTTTGATTCTTCCTCAGACTCCTTTTTGTCCTTTGGGTTGACCAAGCATACTCCTAGTTCAGGGTCTTTGTTCTCGTGTTTTATTTGTTTGTTTGTTTCTGTTGCTTGAACAGCCCCTTCTCTCCAGACAGCTGTCTGTGCTGCTTTCTCATCTCATACAGGGCCTTGCTTGAATGTCATCTTTTCAAAGCAGCTTTCCCTGAGTACTCATCCCCTTCTGTAAAACAATCCATTCCCACACTGGTAATTTACACAGCAATTTACTCTCAGCTATTATGGTCCAGAAATGGGGAAGTCGGCCTGGAAGGCACTTGCTTTTGAGCCTTTTATAGGGTTGAAGTGAAATAGAGGCCCAAGCTGGAATCATCTGCTTCCTTCAGATGTCTGGCACCTCCCCAGACACTAATCGGGGCTACAGTAAGGTGGTAACAAAGTGGTCAGATTGCCTGCCTGGTGGCTGCTACCTGCAGAGCAAATGTTGCCTTCCGAGAAGCAGTAAGGGGAAGAAGCTCCCAGTCCTGAGAAACAAGCTCTATGTCATTTCTGTTACAATCAATTGACCTAAGCAGATACATAAAACCTATTCCCCAAAACCAAGAGATGTGGAAAGAGATAGCAGAACCCATTTGATGAGGGAAGTGTGGGGAAGTGTCCAGTCATGTGCAAGCTAGCCGCCACCCCCCCCCCCAAAATGGATTTGGTGATCCTTGCCTCCTAGCACTGTTCTCACCCAGTCTCCCCCTCATAAAGCTCAACTGCCCTGTGAGGGCAACAGATACTGAATATGTAACAATGCATCATTTAAGAGCCAAGGCCATTGAAGACATGTGTTCCCTTGAGTCACCTTCTCTGAGGTAAGTAAGTTGCCATGTCATGAGGCCATGTAAGCCTCTCTCTGCACAGTCCCTACAGAGAGACAGACCCTGTGGCTTCCTGCCAACAGCCAGCACCAACTTGCCAACCTTGTGAATAAGCCCAATTCACACATCATAAAGAGTTGAGCTATTTGGTGTCCCAGCCAATACTGCACACTTACAAGAGGCTCTGAGCCAGACCCCCACAGCCAAGGTGACCTGCAACTAATTCTTTCCCCATGGATCCCACGTGAGATAATAAAGGCATGTTGTTACAAGTTTAAGATATATTCTCTTATGCAGCAATAATTTGCTAGCATGCTGTGCTATCTAAACTAGCCCACTCACTATCACATTTATCATCTGATAGAGTCTGTATTTTATTTGTCTGTCCCCTCTCTCCCCTAGAAACTAAAATTCAAGATCTAAGCAGTTATGCATGTTTTTTTCTCAATACTGATTGCTGTGCCAGATATATCAAAGACCCTGGTAGTCTTTACTGAATATATTAACTATGCTCTTTACCATCAACATATGCTTATTTGTGGCTATTTGCACCAATGTTGTGCTCCTCCAGTGATAAAATATTCACTTTTCAACAAACATAAATTGGGTATCTACTCAATACAATTTTGATAACTGGGATTTCTTGAATGTCTACCATAATATGATGTCTAAGACACAACCGTTCATTTCTTCTCTTGCTTCAGCCATGTGCCAGCTGCTTTCTGGAGCTCAGTGCTGCCGAGGTGAGTCTGCATAGCCCACAAGAGAGACTCAAGTAGAAATGTGAAGTGGGCAACTGGAGCTCAGGGCAGAGGTCTTGGGGATGAGGCCAGGACTTTGTGAGAATGTAGATGATAATTAAAGCCATCTGGCTATATTCCCCAGGAGGGAGCAGAGTTGGAGAAGAGAAAATATCTGGTGGAGATTTACTGGGACACTGCCACCTTCAGCAACTTCAAGGATGAGCACAGACAAAGGAGACCACAAAGGAACCAAGAGAGAGAAAACCAGGGGTCATCTGTGTCCCGTGCTACTGAGACATCAGGCTAATACAGACGGGGGTGGGGGGGGACTGGGGGTAAGGCTGGCGACTGGAAGTAAGCTGTAGTGACCTGGTGGAGGAGGGACTAAGAGCACATGTGGAAGGAGGAAACAATGTTTGCTTCCCGGTAGTTTTAATAGAGTGGAGAAGAAGAATTTGATGATTTGTAAGAAGAGGCAGAGAGAGATGGGGAGAAGTTGGTTAAGAAGGAAAAAGAGTATCTTCAGTGGTGGGTGAAGCCTCTGGTAAGTTGCTTCACACCTATGCCCAATGGTGGCCACCTGGTCCAAGAGAGAGAGAGAGAGAGAGAGAGAGAGAGAGAGAGAGAGAGAGAGAGAGAGAGAGAGAGAGAATGGGGACTTTGTGGGGGGAGGGCACGTTCAGTGGTGAGAAGGGGACAAGAGAGTGGTGGGATCAGCGTGATTAGGATGTGTTTTATACATGCATGAAACTGTCAATGAGTACATTAAAATAAAAGTTTGATGGAAAAGAGCAAGGATAATGGATGGCAGGGACACTGGTGCAAGAGGAAAATAGAGAAAGTCTCTGTGGGCCTCCATCTCCTCCGTAAAATGTGATACTGTCACCAGCTGGGAGAGAGACAAGAAATTAGATGAAGTAGGAGGAAGCATGGAGGAGCTGGGAAGTAAATCGACCAAATAACGAGAGTAGTTATCACCTAAGCTCTAAGGCGTTACACTAGGTCCAGGGATTTAACAATCTCCAGCCATGTCCTGCTACTGTGGAGGAAGAGTTGAGCTTTTCACTGAGTGAATTTGGCTGGGTAGGAGGAGGACATTGCAATTGATGTCTTCGTAATGGATCATAAAGGACAGAGGGAAGGCAGTCGTTGAGGCCTCTACGCTGTCAAATTGCTGGAGATAAAATCCAAGCCAACTGAGTAAGAATGGTAAGGAATGACAGCTAGAGACCCACGTGAGGCTAGGAAAGGACTGCTCTCTAGCTTAATGCAAAGAAGAGCCCAGAAGATGAGGATATATGGGTACCCTGCATCCTGTACTTCAAGGATACCTGAAATAGGAAAGGCATTGTAGATATTGGGGTGCTCAGATGTTCTTTCAGGAGGCTTCTGTGAATTGATAGTATTGACAGCTCTGAACTGAGTCCCTTTCCGGTGACTGCTTGTAGCTGAAGGAGCCATCTTACTTAATGCTTAACGGACAACCCTTTTTACCCCCAGCCTGATCGATGGCTCGTCACTATGACTGTCTGTCTCCTCAGCCAACCTTCCTGGCAGCCACTCTGAAGGATCATCAAAACCTCAGGACTCTTCCTAGCATTGCAGGATCTATTAACATTCCTACGGGTACTGCACTTGCTCAACTCCATTCTCTTGCCTCTAGCACTAGTGAAGTTGAAAGCACCCTCCAGTGGACCGCCAATGCTCGAATCTCCCCAGGGATTTCAATCTATGAAATCAAGGTTGTAGCAACAAATGAGATTGATTTTGAGGCTTTCAAAGCAATCAGTGAGCTGGTGACTGTGTGGGGGGACAGGGAAGGTGAAGAGGTGACATCTCTCCAGGAATCTTTTTCATCCTCAGAACTGCCAAACTGGACTCATGGTTAGGGCTCATATTATTCAACAAACTCTGGTAAGAAAAGAGAAAAATTAATCGTTCTACCTGGTGATGAACAATTAAAGAAAACTGCATAGACACAGTAATGTAATACATTTCTTTTTTGTCTGTTTGTTTTTCTGAACCTTTGCAGTCAGGCTCAACCCTCCCAGAAATCCCACAAGAGGATTTCGTCCCTGTGTCTGTCCTTGTAGCTTACTTGCCCAATAAAACATAAATGACAAGGACATATACTACTTAAAGGGAATTTTAGTTTTTTAATGATTTATTTATTTTTATGTGCATTGGTGTTTTGCCTGCATGTATATATGTGCATCATGTGTGTGCAGTACCTGGGGATGCCAGAAGAGGGCATTAGATCCCCTGGAGATGGAGTTACTGACGTGAGCTATCATGTGGGTTCTGGGAATCATACCTTTGTCCTCTGGAAGAGCAGCTAGTGATCTTACCCACAGAGCCTGCTCTCCAACTCCAAGTAGGAATTTTAAAAGCCAGCACTATGGTGGTTCTGCTATCTCTTTTACTTCTTTCCTGAATCAATACCATTTCAGAGGGAGACTGCTTGTAAAAACTGACTCTCAAAGATCATGTTATGAATGGGCAATGACCCTTAGAGGTAAGCCACTGAGGATTTTCAGTTACTTAGTACTACAGAATAATTTGGCCTCAGCACACTGAATCAGTCACCCAGGTACTCAAGATGGCCCCTGAAGTACAAAAAGATGCAAACCAGTGTATAAAAGAATGACCATGAGTGTGTTCCAAGAAAATTTTATTTAAAAAAAAAAAAGAATATCAGGTAACTGAATAACCCCTGTAAATAAAATATTTTTTTAAAAAATAGCCATTTGCTAAAACTTCTGTTGGCAATTGCATAAGATCACATCTTTGTTAATTTTGCTTATCTGCTTCAATGAATTTTGTATTAAAACATGACCAAGAATGAACTGTCTTGTGTTAATTCCCAGATCCTATTTATCTTAATAAAGCTTAAGTAGGTGAAAGGGTGGCATGGTTATTAGTTCTTAGAGAGAGAGGGAAAAAACTAGAAATGACATCTTGCTGCACAAAGCACTCAAGAGCAATTTAGATGATAAGAGAATCAGAGGTGGAAGACATCAAAGGCAGAATTGGAAAGGGATAAAGAGAAGAGGAAACATAAGAAACAGAACGCGTATGTGAGAGGGATTGACTGATGTCTGTCGGCCGCTCTTTGCAACACCAAGACTGGAAACCAAGCTTGTTCCTCTACTGCCACCTGCAGCCCTTGCAGGAGCCCGACTCCCTTTGTGCAGTTTGCAGTCCTGAGTTTAAATTGTCCAGCTTGCAACCCCTCCGAGAGCTATTCCTCCTTTTCATTTTAGCCGCATCTTGTTGGAATCCACAGAAGTTTAAGAATAGCAGGACTTGCGTAAATGATCTTGACAGATGAAAGATGAGATTAAAGACTCAGAATACTTTGGGGAGACATGGATGTTGGCAGTGAGGAAACAGCAAGCAGAGCTGGGGTCGGGGATCTGACGACAGGGGTATTTTGGAGATGGATCAGTGTTCTGTCAGGTGCAAGCTGCATTTGCACCACAAGCAGCGAGACAACTTCACAAAGTGTGGGGTAGATGACCAGGCTTTACCGATTATGACTGGGATCTGGAGGTGTGGCATGCAAGCAAAGTTAAAGAAGGGCAAAATCTCTGGGTAGAGCTAGACTAGAGAAGCAAGATCTGACTGACCCTTGCATTTACCAAGCATGGCCAGGGACTTGGCAATAAGATCACAGAGCTATAACCTTGGCACACATTAGACAGATGCACTCTCTCTGAGTTGCACACACACCTATTGAACATCTGTATTCACTGAGAGCCAGAAATGTCTCTCATTATTGTAAACATAACATTGATCAAACCAGCTCCTAAGAATGGATACTCAATGGATCCATGTTAAATTGAATTATTCCCTTTTGTTGTCAAAAGGCAGAATTTTCACAGTACAAGTAATTGCCAATTTACTGAATGAAGATCAAGAACCCACCGTCTCTGGGACACTTAGAGAGCCTTCTGTTGGCTATGCTTCTCGCCTAAAGACATCCTTCTTCACTTCAGTGTACTGTTCGAATTCTTCTACTCACCTAGACTCCAAGGAAATGGTCAAAGATTTATGCTAATCACTAGGACAGTTGGTACCTTTGGTTACACCCTGACCCCAAACTGGAGACAATAAGTCTTCCCTAGTTGCTATGTTTGTTGTGAGGCTAAATAGGAAAATTCAGTGGCTTCTATTCCTGGCAGGACATTCCTGGTCCAGTAGTGGGTGACAGAAGACCAATACTCCAGGTGTCACTTGTGATACATAACATCTAAATCATTCAGAAAATGAAATGCCTTCACTTGTGAAAATAACACTGCATAAGGTAAATACAGTGCTTTTACCAAGCTAAACCACAGTATAATACAACCAAGTCACTAAGATAAGGAAAACAAGAAAAATTAATGGCATGATGCACATCAAGAAATAGCCACATTTTCCCTGTCCCTAAGCAAGGGATACCTGAAAGGTTTCCTCTCAGGGTTAAAAAGATTCACTTAATAAACACATACGTGAATCCTTTATTACTAGGATTAGAAGTCACCTCTTCCAGAAACCCCTGCCTGACCATCTTCTTCATGCTCTCTAGATCAGATGTGTACCCTTCTCTGGCCACATTCTCATCATATGGCAGTGAACAACACTGGCCCCTTTGCCTCCTACATCAGTAGGTGACTTCCTCCAGAGAAGGACTGACTTTCTTTCCTCTTTTCTCCCTTTCCTCTTTCCTTCCTTTTCTGAGGACTTAACCCAAGATACTGTGAATTCTAGGATTCTACCTTTGAACTACATTCCCAACCCTAAAGGTTTTGAGACAGTCGGGCTATAGGATCCAATTTGGCCTTCAACTCTTGGAATTGGCCCTCCTACTTCAATTTCCAGAATCATGGGATTATAGACCTGTGACACTATGCCTGGCAGGAGCTGTTTATTATTTTTACATTTATGTTTATGTGAGTCCATACACACATGTTGGTGACACAGGGTGTGTGTGTGTGTATATATATAAGTCAGAGAACAACTTGTAGAAGCTGGTTCTTTCCTCCCTACATGTGGGTCCTAGAGATCGAACTCATGTCAACAGGCTTAGCAAAATTGCCTTTGCTCACTGAGACATTGCCATGGGCCCAGGAACAATTTCTTAACTGCCTATCTCTTTAATCCAATCATTTAGGAGACTCTAAGTGGTTTTGTTTTTTGAATTTGGGTGGGGAGTTTTGGTTTTGGGGGGGGTATTTGTTTTGTTTTTTGAAATGGGGTTTCACTGTGTAATAGCCCTGTCTGTTCCGGAACTCACTCTGTGGACCAGACTGGCCTCAAACTCATAGAAATCCACTTGCCTCTGCCTCCCAAGTGCTATGATTAAAGGTATGTGCCACCATGCCCAGCTTTTCTACTCTTTTTTTTTTTTTTGGTGACTCTAAGTATTTTTAAATTAATTACTCATTCATTGATAGAGTTATAAAAATCACAAATTCAATTCTAGGAAACATGGTAATGTCTCAACTCTTCTAGTCAGTTCAACCATGAGGAAAAACATGTTGTTTTCATTACAGTTGGCTGTGGGCCCTGTAGACACCCTGGTCACTGTGAGAAATGTCAGATGCCACAGAACGCATCGATAGATATCTGCCTTTGTCTTGGTCTGTGTTATTATTGCTGTAACAGCATAGCCTAATGAGGTGGTTAATCTGGATGGTCAACTTAATGGGATTTATTCTCACTGTAGAAACAAACCTCTGAACATGTCTGTGAGGGAGTTTCTAGATTGGATGAGTTAAGGAAGACCCGCCCTAAATATGGGTGGCACCAACCCATGGGCTGAATTTCTGGGCTGAATAAAAAGAGGAAAGGGAGCTAAACACTGGCTTTCCTCATTCCCTGCTATCTGATTAAAGATACAGAGTGACTGCTGCCTCAAGTTCCTGCTGCCTTGTCTTCCCCACCATGGTAGACTATGTCACCTCAAACTGTGAGCAAAAATAAGCCCCTCCTCCCTTAAGTTGCTTCTTGCTTGGTATTTGATCACAGCAACAAGACAAGCAACTAAGACACCCACTATCTGTTTGGATTTTTGTTAACTTGATACCAGCTAGAGTAATTTGGGAAGACGGACTCTCAACTAAGAAAATGCCTCCATAAGACTGGACTATAGGCAAGCCTGTTGGACATTCCCTTGATTAACGATTGATGTGGGAAGGCTGGGCCCACTGGGGACAGTGCCCCCTCCCCACCTGGGGCAGGCAGTTCTAGATAGTATAAGAAAGGTCTGAGCAAGCCATTAGGAGCAAGCCAATAAGCCTCATTCCTTCGTGGCCTCTGCTTCAGGTCCTGCCTCCAGGTTCCTGCCTTGAGTTCCTGTCCCGACCTCTCTCCATGACAGAGAGTGACTTAAGAATGAAGATGAAATAAACTCTTTACTCTCCAAGCTGCTTTTGGCCATGGTGCTTTATCACAGCAATGGAAACCCTGATAAGACACTACATTAGGTAACTTGTAAAGAAGAGCTGTTTCTCTTACAGTTCTACGGTATTCTTTGAGTGCCTTTCCCCTGCATCACAGGAGAGCACAGGATGTTATTCATCAACTCTTTCATCACCACGACCAACCACCTGAATAAACAATGTAAAAGAGTGGAAGAGAAAGGATCTACTTTGGATCATGGTTGCTGAACTTTTGGTCCACCTGTTGGCTAGGATATGGTACAACAGGGAATGGCATATGGTAGCCAAGCAATAGAGAAAGCCTTGTGTTTTCTGCCTCCTTTCTCTTCTTATTCCCTAAGTCTACAGGATGGTGTTACATTACAGGCACCCCACCAGTTACTGTCCCACATGTTAGCTGTGGAAACACCCTCAGAGACACACCCAAAAGGGTAGTCACTAATCTCCTAGGTGTTTCTCAGACTAATCAAGCTGACTGTCAAGACTGACTATCATATACACTGAAGAGAAAACTGTAAGGAGCTGGGATCAATTTATAACTGCCTATTCTTGTGCTAGCCAGCTGACTCTTGTGAGAACATCATTAATCTACCCACATGACCTAAGTATCTCTGTCTTTGTCTTACAGTAACAAGATTCAGACAAAGACAAGAGTAGAGTAATTTGGAGTGGGTAATTTGGGCCTATAGCTATGGAAACAGAGAAGGCATCAACTTCAACTCCATTTCTGAGGAACGCATCTCACAGCCTTAAGTCATGGCAGAAAAGGAAAGAGCAAGTGGGTATATGCAGAAGACAGACTTCTCTTATAGCATCCACTCCTGAGGTAACTAATCAACCTTGAGTGGGAGGAGTCACTCAAGAAAGGCATTGTTCCATTCATGAGAGCCCAGTCCATGACCTAGATGCCTCTTAGTAGGCCCCACCTCCCAATGCCACAGCAGGTGGGAATCAAGCTTCTCCATTCTGCTGGAGAGAGACCATATTATAGTCACAGCTCTTACTCCTCACCTCTGCAAACTGTCACATCAGAGACTACATTTCACCATGACTTTGGGAGAGAAAATTCATGCATAGCACTTTTTATTCTCCCAGGGTGTGGGTCCCCTCAAGGTTCCTGAGCCACCTCACAAAAGTTGGGACTACAGAAGAGCAATGGAGGGTCTGCTGGGCTCCCCCTTGCTTCAAGGTTAAAATGACCTTGAAGCATATTTTTTGTGTGTGTGACATCTGATGCCTCAAAGGATAATTATTGCTATATGCTCTTTCTATCTAGAGAGTCTATCTGAGTGTCTTTCTGTGTCCATGATAAAGTTTCCTGGCTAAGCCAGCTTCATGAGAAGAGTTGATTTGGGATCACAGTTCCAGGTCAGAGTCCATCACAGCAGGGAAGTTACAGTGGCAGGAACTTGAGGGAGCTGGTCGCATTGTTTCCATAAGCAGGAACAGAGGGCAATCATGAGTGCACACTAGTGCTCAGCTTGCCTTCTCCATTCTCATACAGTCGAAGAATCCTGGTCCAGGGATGGTGTCACTCACAGTGAGTATTCCCAATTCAATGAACATAATCAATCCCCTAGACAAGGCAGAGGCCCATCTCTCAGGCCATTCTAGATCCTGTCCAGTTGACAATTCACACTAACCATCACAGGTCCCTTAGCCATTCAAAGGCATGTAGCCTTTGTATAATGGCAATAGGTCGGAGGCACTGTGTCATCTCCAATTGTTTTCTTTCTCAAAAAATACTGGGGTCAGGTATGGTGGCACAAGCTTTTAATCACAGAAATCAGGAGACAGAGGCCAACCTGGTCTATACAGTGGACTCCAGGTCAGCAGGGCGATACAATAAAAACCTGTCTCAAAAACAACAAAATGAATAAATAATTCAAAGAACAGAAGATTTGAAAACTTATCTGTCCCAGTCTTCCAGGAGAGGTGTGCCTGCATAAAGGGCGTCACCTACCATGCTCTTGCTTCATCTTCAACCAAACCAATAAATATGCGATCGGCATGCATTCTCTTTAAGTTAGACCAAGCTTGTGGAACCGGAAAAGTCAATTTTCTAGGTTGGTGTAAATAACAGGATGCTGTTTCTAAAGAAGCAAAATGGATATTGAATATGTAGAAGGGTGGATACATCTACTGAATCTTCCCTCAACTCCTAAGTACAAAAAAAAAGGTAACATGGAGCCAGGAAGACACTCAGTGAATAAAGGCACTCACTGCCAAGCCTGATGACCTGAGCCCCCCACATTTAGAAGGAGATAACTGACTTCTGAAAGTTGTCATCTGATCTCCACATATGTATACACACACACACACACACACACACACACACACACACACACACACACACACGATATAATAAATATGTATAAGAAGAAAAACAAGGTAAAATGGCATTTGGGCTATAAGCCCTTTGGGCTGCGTTAAGCTCTATGTGGCATTAATAAAGAGTAGTGGAGCTATAGTTTTCTATGGGCAGAGGTTCCTTCCAACACGCTCAAAACTCCAGTGCTATTTTGTCTCTTTTTCATTTTGTTTTAAGGATACATTAGTTCATAAGAGAGAACTTACGACAATTGTTTTTCTAGTTACAATTATCAGTTTGTCTTTTGGCTGTGTGGTAGCACTAGATTAATATCCTGAGATCTAAAGTGTCTCACATAGCCGTGTGCAGAGGAAGACATTTAGTAACTACCTGTTGAAAGTTGATGTGCTCAGTCAAGGGCCTGAAAATAAAGTTCAATACAAGCAAAAGCTCAAAGCAATTTCAATGAGCACATGATATAATTAAAAAGTAAACTTTTTTTTATACTTGATAGTTGTTTGGCTCTATTACTGTCTAAATCATTGGCTTTCTAGCCCAGGACTCTTATTTGAATAGCTAAGCATGCAGAGGCAAGCAAATGGGTGTTATTTTCCCAGGGATCAGGGAGTTGAGAAACCTGAAGGCATTTTATGTGTAAGAGCACACTAAGGGGTTGGGGGAAATAGACCAGTAGATAAAATGCTTGCAAGGCAAACACAAGAGCTTGAGCTTGGGCCCCATAATCCATGCAAAGAGAACCAAGGCATGGTGCCATGTATAAACCCAGTGCTGGAGAGGCAGAGCCAGGCTGATCCCTGGAGTTTGCTCGACAGCTGGTCTAGCCTACTTGGCCACTTACAGGTAGGTCACTGAGAAAACCTGCCTCAAAAAAAAAAGTGATTAATCCTGAGAAATGTCAACAAAGGTTATCCTTTTGCCTTCACATGAATATGCACACATGTGCACCTGCACACATGAACATACGTGAAGAGCATAAAACACACACAAAAGAGCATAGTAGGCCTCATGGTGATGGTGCACACTTGTAATCTCAGTACTTTGGGAATTTTCTTTGAGTAGCCCCTGGCCACAGTTGCTGGGCAATGTGCTGTAAACTTCAGGAAACAATGTGGCCAGATGCCTAGAAAGTGTTATCCTGATCCTGTCTGCAGAGTGACCCTGCTCAAAATGTTACGGAAAGTTATTACGTGGGAATTCTCAATGACTAAAGAGTGTTGGACAGTCCTGACCTAGTACAGCCTCTTCTTGTTCAGACTGCTCCTGCTGGAATTAAACTCTTCCCATAGCTGTATAGGATTAGGAAATTTTCTGACCAACAGGTTGAACTTGGGAAGCCCCAAGAAAGTAAACAACAGAGAAGACCACTTCAAGCCAAGGGTAAGGATGGGGGTTAGACCACAGGGAATGGAACTCCTGGGAGCAATAACGGCCACAGTGACTTCGGGGCCTCGGAGCAAATCCATCCGAAAGTGTGTTCGAGCAGAACTGCTCTTGTGAGGTGTCGGAGAGAAAAGCCTTGGGAACCGTGGAATCCTCGAACTTCTTTGCGTCACATCCAGCAAAGATGACATCAGAACCTGAAGTGGCTATGCAGGATGACTTGTCCCCCTCCCTTCACGAAGGTTAGGATGGAATCTTTGGAGGCTCAGGAACCTGCCAACCCAAATGAAATCCCAAACAATCCTGGCAGCAGTGACGCAGCTCTTTCGGCCACCTGATTTGGGTCCCTTTGTGATGATCCAGACCTGGCGTGATGAGGCTGATGGAATGTTCCCATCACACACTGCCAAGCTGCAGTGGCCAAATGACAGATACCCAAACTGAAAACAGTGGCCATGGCAACACTGCTAAATATATATCTGGAGGAGGCATTGTGATGCTTTGATTAGAGAGATGGGTTAAAAAAAGGTATCTGTCCCTGTATTTAAAGAGGTAAACCGGGTGCTTTTTTTCTGTGTGTGAATACGGATTGAGAGTGGGGGAAAAATTGAGACCACCCCTTCCCTCTAGTGCACCCAGAGTCTTGAGTGGTAGAAAATCGCACCCTTCTGAGGCTGCACAAGCTTGGGCTTGTGCTTGAAGGTCATAGCAACCTGCCCAAGAAGGGGTAGCTTTCTGGAAAGAAATCTGTCTATCGCTCCTCCCTTACCTGGCCTCACCCCAGGAGACCCCTGCCAACCGCTGGGTCAGCCATCCACCTCATGTCAGCTTTTTCTTCCCTGCACCAATCAGCCTGGCTGTCACTCTTGGCTGATGATGTCACTGAAAATGACTCATTCCATTTTCCCCTTCTAGGTAATAAATAATGTTGCTTTAACTTTGGGTTAAGTCTGTGCCAGGCATTGTCCTAATGGCTTTACTATTATACATTAACAATATTGTTCATAAAAAAAGAAACTGAGACACAGAGAAATTCTCTATATATGGTATAAAAAATACATGTAGAGGGAGAGGTTATATTTATGTATATATGGGCTATCATGTATATATAATGGGCTATGGCAATGCATATGCTACTTCAATATCAGTACAGTGGTACTATATATAATGTATACAGAACTACACACACACACACACACACACACACACATTGCTGAGAACTGGGGTAACCCAAAGGAATGTTCTAATACTGGGGATTTCTTTTAAGTGACTTACAAAGGGGAGGGTGGGGCTGTCACTGGCCTATAAATTACAAGTAAAACTCTCACGTGGGTGGCAGCTGAATTTCGCCTGCACGTGGCACAGACTCTGGGGTGGGGGGTTGAATGTCTATCTGCTCCCAAGTCTTCCAGCTGGTGAAAGATAAGCGCAAATACACAGGGCGTGGCGGTGTGCATACCACTCATCTCAGCACTCAGGAGGCGGAGACAGGTATGTTCCGGTGGAAGATCCACCTCCACTCCCCTCCCCCATCTCTTTCCCTAAACCCGCCTCTTCAAAGCCGGCCAAACACAGCTCCTCCCCCAGAGAGGCTCAAGACCACCCCCACAGGGTTTATAAGCTGCATCCCAGAAAACAGACACGTGGTTCTTCCAGGATCTCGTCTCTTCTCTGAGGGGCCGGGAATCACCCGGGAATACTTTACCCATTAAACTAGGCCTTTTCCTGATTTGGTCTGATTTGGATTGCTGCATCGGTGGAGAGGCCTATCAGGGTGGGGGGGGGATAAAAAAAAAACCTATCAAGGCAGATCTCTGTAAATTTGAGGGCAACCTGGTCTACAGAGCAAGTTCCAGGACAACTGGGCTACATAGAGAGACCCTGTCTCAAGGAAACAAAACAAAAATAACAACAGCAAAGAAGTACTCCTTCAAGTGCATGCTCCATACTAATCCCCAGGCAGAACTCTTAGCAGGCTGCAAGCTTTAGATAACAATCCATAAATTGTTTCTCAAATCTACATCAGTTCATAGAGGTCACAGAATGACAATGTCCTTTTCTATTAGGTACCGATGGGCATCTCTGTAACACAGTCATCCTTCTGCATCTGTGGATCCCGTTGGTAGATTCCACCGACTAAATACCAAAATAATTGGAAAACAATTCCTCTGTGCTGAACATGTATGGATTTTATTCTTGTTTTTATTCCCTAATCACTTTAACACTACAAAATTACACAGCATTTAAACTGTACTGGGCATTATAAATAACCCTAAAATGACTTAGTCTGTGGGAGATGCACATAGCTCCCAGGTGAACGTGACATGACTTTATATAAGGGACTGATGTAGTCATGGATTTTGGTGTCCATTAGAAGCACAGAACCAATCTCTTGTAGATCTCAAAGGATTGCTATGTTAATTACTTTCTAACCTGCCTGATCCTAACCTAAAAAGAATCCAAGCCATTCTAGCATACATTTAGTATGCTATCTACTCTCTTAGTGTGAATATTTACCTGTTAAATATTTGGAGCTTCAATAATAATTTAACTAAAAATATTTTTATTCATGTTACAGAAAAAGAAAACTATAGTCACTTATAAATTATCTACACTGTAACTCCAAAATCAAAAGACAAAATAGTGAGTTTATAGCAGAAATAAAGTAATTTACACCTTTCTGTGAATGGCTTGACCCACATAAATCAGTGTCTTATATTTCATTTGTTTTGGATAACTCTCTAAACACTTTCAACCCTTAAATATAATGGAGTTGATTCTTACAGTATTAAGTGTGTTTAGAACAAACTTTAACTGACCAAAATCTCTAAAGGCTGGGCCAAAAAAATCGAAAGTCATTTAAGTAATGCTTTTAGCAATACCTTCGCCACCCCACGCATCATATGCACACAAGCAAAAGAGTATATTCACCAACCCAGCTGGAGAAACGACAGTAAAACCTGTTCTTACATAAGAGACAATGCACACCTTGACAAATTACATAACCAAGAGTATTTGGCAGAAAGTCCCAGAAGGCTGGATTATCCCGATTGTTTGTAAGTATCCCAGCAAGTAGAGAGGGAAAAAAAGCATCCAGGCTGCTGGTTCATCAGATTAAAAAATTTGAGACTCAAACTCTAATGGGCATGCCCAAATTGACAACCACCAATCACATAAGGGCCAATTTCAGGGACGACTTTAATTCTCAATTTTCGTTTTCTTGACTTTTTTCTTTAAAATGCCAACCTCATTAAAAGTGAGCCCTGAGGATATGGCTTAATGGAAGAACTCTTGTCTACCAGGTACAAGGTCCTGGGTTCAAGCCCCAGTACCACAGATAAAAGTGAATCTTCACACCTTGCCTTGGTGTTCTTGTCCAACGTGGTCTCTGACCTTCTACTGGTAACTAGTCTTCCTTTTTATCACTAAACTCAGTTATCGCTTTCTGAGTCTTCATCCTACCCTGCTGGGGTGTCTGTCTGTCTGTCTGCTGGTTGGTTGGTTGGTTGGTTGGTTGTTTTCCAGGAAGCAACCCTCCTGTCTGCCTTCTCTTCTCAAATTCACCCACAGACCTACGGTAGAGCTTACAACAAATGAAGCCGAGTCTGAGCTGAGGTCCCAGGCAATTGCAAGTTGTTACAGTGACACTTGGAGAAGATTAATTAGCCTCCTGCATCTCAGAATCTATAAAAGTGAGGATGTCATTATCTACCAGCAAAAGCCTGTTAGAGCTGAGTGAAAGGGATCAATGAGAATCATCAGTCATGAGACTTTCTATCAGTTGCTCATTTCCTTCATCCCTACAGCCCTGCACTGTTACACCTAGCCTGTTATGTGCCAGGAGGAAAAAAGAGATTTTAATAATTTACCACATGAGTAGGTCACTGATTGATCAGGGCTGCAGGACAAGGACTTGGGGGCCTTGTTTCCCCTGACAGCCCTGAGCAGGGGCAGAATTGGGGTTTATAAGCATAAAATTCACAAACATTTGTTGCCAAGTTACAATAACATTTTTCACCAATCAGAAATCAAAAATTAGGGACTTCCTTGCGTGTTCCCTCATTGCCAACCCACAACACAATGCAAGCCCTTTAATCCAACCAATCAGATTCATTTGTTCCTTCTGTTGTTAGGAACAGCCATAACGTTTCTAGAGAACTAAAGATGCATAACAACTATTTCTATGGTTTAGGGAGGAGATTGATCAACCGCTGGAAAGTTCTCAGCTTCCCTAGGGCTTGGGAACCTGAACTTTATTCCACCCTACAGGTAAGATAGAGTCTGAAATCAAAATGGCAGTACTCTGGCCAAGTTGCTTTTGGCTGCTCCCTTCAGTACTTGCTTCCAAGAGAATATAGGTCCACAATTTGTATTTGCTTTGATCACACCTTAACCTGGAAGGATGTAACTCAGTGGTAGAATACTTGTTTAACATGTGTGAGACTCTAATTCAATTCCCCAGCACAGCAAACAAAAACAAACAAACAAACAAAAAAAAAAAACAGCAACGATAAGAATAAAACAACAACAAAAATCAAGCTCAAACTCAAGCCAGTCAAAATTCCAACATGGAGGAGGGAAGGGCTCATGAGGTCCCACTCTTAGCAGAGGAGCTGGGGGCAGCTGGGGGCTGCTGGGGAGGCAGGGTCACTTGCTCCTGGACCCTGACAGGTTTCTCATGTCCCAATCTCATACCCATAAGCATATGAGCAGCACTAACTGGACTCGGTGGGTCTTTGGAGCAAAACTCAGAAGACATGAGTTAGAAGAGGACAAAGCAGGAAGGGAAGTCTGAAAGGAGTTGGACGGAGTGACCTGTGGGAGTATGGCTATGTATATGTGCATATGTTCAAAATTCCCCAACAGTAAGTAAAAAACATATTCTCAGAAAGGAAACTAACAAAATCTCAGTATTTCCCCTACAAGTGTAGCAAATGGACACAAAATATTCAACTTTTTAGTTCCCTATTAAATAAACACATACCAGTTTTCTCCTGGACTCTTCAGTGGTATTGATATAAGTGACTCCAAGTTTGTGATTTATAAAAATTAATTAATTAATTAATTAATTAATTAAAAATATGCATAAAGGAACTTAAGTAATTTCTTCATGAGCCTCAGAAAAGCAACCAAATAGTTGATCAGGTTTCATGATAGCTGTCAGTCTTTCCTGTAATCATGTGTCAGCCAGACAAGACAATGCTTGACAGATGTGAAATTATCTAAGAGACAAGTCTCTAAATAAACATTGTGTCTGTGGCCAGTGAAGATGGGCAAGATTAGGAGTGGTGAGGCTGCAGAACCCAGACACGCAGAAGCATCATAGTGTCTATACAAGACTGTTATTTATTTATTTATGGCTTTTGTTTTCATGCCACAGCTTCCAGTGCTAAGGACCAAAAGAGAGAACACAGTGAAATTAGCCAAATTGAAAAACATCATCAAAACAAAAAAGGTCAGACATTGAGTTTGATGACCAGAGTGAAGAGTGAGTAAGCTTGGCAGGCTTTTAAGAGCAAAAGGGCAGATATATGTATCAGGAAAATACACAAACACACACACACACACACACACACACACACACACACACACACACACAGCACTGTCTCAGCTTTCAAACAAAAAGTGGACTGAACAGCCATAGTACAGCTACCCTTTCATAGAACACATTCGTGTGTGTGTGTGTGTGTGTGTGTGTGTGTGTGTGTGTGTGTCTTCAATTTTAAAATTAAAATGCCCAAAAGCCAAATTCAGATACAAAAATCAAGATTCACCCCTAAGAGAAAACTGCTGTGGGATGTTCTGTATGTTAAATGTGTTGCTCTGATTGGCTAATAAATAAAACACTGATTGGCCAGTAGCCAGGCAGAAAGTATAGGTGGGACAAGGAGAGAGGAGAATTCTGGGAAGTAGAAGGCTAATTCAGAGAGACGCTGCCAGTCGCCGCCTTGACAAGCGCCATGTAAGGTACTGGTAAGCCACGAGCCATGTGGCAACTTATAGACTAATAGATATGGGTTAATTTAAGATATAAGAACAGATAGCAAGAAGCCTGCCACAGCCATACAGTTTGTAAATAATATAAGTCTCTGTGTGTTTATTTGGTTGGGTCTGAGCGACTGCAGGACTGGCGGGTGAGAGAGATTTGTCTTGACCGTGGGCCAGGCAGGACCAGGAAAACTCCAGCTACAAGAAAACAGTCAATAGCAAGTTTTATGGAAAGCAAGGAATGCAGAGAGGCTCAGCCTGAATCAGTACAGATACTTGCAGTCACCCTTCAGGACCCACAGGGGATTCACTCCAGGCCCTCCGGTGGGCACCAACATCTGCATATTCTCACATGTCTGTACAAAATGACAACATATTTACATAGCCTACACACCTCCTTCCACATTTTATAAATCATCTAGGGATGATTTATAATATTAATGCAATACAAATCTATGTAATTAGTTGTGCTATTTAAGGACTAATGAAAAGAAAGAAGAGTCTGTGTGTATTAGTACAGACATGTTTTCCATTCTTGGGTTCTTAAATTTGTCTGTGGGACCAGTGAACTGGATGGACGAACAACTCTACAAGACAATGAGTGCTGTACTTTAGATTTCTCCTAATATTCTTGTGTTCTTTCCTCTGCCATGTTCTCATTGACTGACTCTTCTCACACAACAGGGAGATATGTTGTTCCTAAGCAACCCCTCCACTTATGCAGCAGGAAAGACTAATGCTCCCACTGGCCCGGATAACACATTGATGAGATGCTGTCTTCCAAGCCAACTTCTGAGCCCTCGTCACAAGTCATCTAGACAGACAGCCTTACACTTACACTGCTGTTAGTTTATCCTATTTATTTTCAGTGTTGCAGTTTTGGGTTTACAGCAAATGAAGAAGGAACTACATAAACCATCCTGTGCCTGCCCCATCTTCTCCCACAGTCCAAATCATTCACCAAAGTAGTTATATCTTGTGAAACAGCCTGGTATGGTAAGGAATATCTATAATTCCAACTACTCAGGAGGCTGAGACACAAGAATCTTGAGTTCAAGGCCAATTTGGGCTACATAATAAAATGGAGGTCAACTTGAACAATTAGGAAGACCATGGCTAAAAGGAGAAAGATGGACAGCAGGGAGGAGCAAAGGAAGGGAAAAGAAAAATTTTTTAAAGGGGGGAAAATGGAGAGAGAGAGAGAGGGAGAGAGAGAGAGAGAGAGAGAGAGAGAGAGAGAGAGAGAGAGAGAGGAGGCATTATCATCCCAAATCCATAGTTTATTTCTTGAGTTTTCACAAACATAGAGTACTATGTCCTCATCATGACATGTGTCATAGAGAACATACTAAGTACCCGAAAATGTATCAATTTTTTAATTGGAAAATCTTCTAATCCCATTTAATTTTTCTGAGCCAGGAAGACCAGGAAGTGAGGAAATGTGGGCAGTGCTGAGTAGTTCCTGGGGTATATAAGAAAGCTAGCTGAGTAGAAGCTAGAGGGGGGGTCTCTGCTTTAGGTTCCTGCCTGGAATTCCTTCTCCAATGATGGATTGTCACCTTCAAGGTGAAATAAATTATTTCTTCTGTAGACAAATTTCTAAGTAGTCTTATTAAATAAAAAATACGGAGCCAAATATAGGGGTGAAAGCCTTAGAGATCAGGGAAATAGGAATAGCCACCAGATCACCTTACCTCACCACACTGCAGCTTCCTATAGTGAGCTACTTCCTGTCTACCTGTGCTTTTACTGCCTTGCTGTTCTCACTTCCTACTTCACTTCCTTGTCACTGCCTGTCTGTACAGACCTCCAGGTCTCTATGGTTGGTACTGGGATTAAAGACGTGTGTCACCATGCTTGGCTCTATTCCCTAGTATGGCCTTGAACACACAGAGACCCTGCCTGCCAAGTGATTGGATTAAGGGCGTGCTACCACTGCCTGACTTTTGTGTTTACCTTTAGTGGCTTGCTATTTCCTCTGATCTCTAGGCAAACTTTATTTATTAACATACAAATAAAATATCACCACATTTCAGCACAAATAAAATATCGCCACATTCTTCCTCAGGTTGCTTTGATCACGATGTTGGCCACAGCAATAGAAAGCAAACTGAGACAATTAAGTAAACCCACAGCATTGCCAAGTTCGAAAAGAGGAGTAAAGGTGCAAACACCAGTGACTAGGGAGCATTCGAATGTTTGCCCTATTATTCTGGAACAGAATGCAAATAAACCAGGATATCTAACTGTAGGGGTAGTTTCCATTGAGCCCTCTCAGTGACTAAGTGCCTTTAACTAAAAGTGAGGTCATGCTGAATTAACACCTGAAGAAAATATTGGAGATGTGTGTAAATGTAAAAGTCACAACAAAAAGGTTAGCTAGCTTGTCATTAAATGGCGTAGTCAGTGTTAATTTCCTTAAATTTTACAAAATTGTAATTAAAAAAGTTTGCTATTACTTAATATTTCAGAATCCTTTCCACTACTGTTTGTAGCCTCACTGTTCCTATAAATTATGTCTCAACAGTGTCTAAAACTGGGTTTCCTTTGCATGGGCAATAGTGTGCTCTTTATTATTCTAAACACTATAGAATACCTCAATCAAAGAAAAGAGAAAGCGACCCTAATTTCATTACCTGGAAATAAACCCTTTTCCAGTTTAAAATACATCCCTTGTAAGTATTTCTTTCACATCATAAAATATTGTATTTGTATTTTTGTATTTGGCCAACCAAAAGCCTTAGCCAGCACAGTACCATATATTTACTTAAGCAAAGTTGGTATCCTCTTTCAGTCAGAGGCATTCCATCGTGCTCACATACAAAGTCCTCAAAGTCGATAATTCCACCACATGAAAAACAAGAGAAAACAGAGCAAGCCCCTCTCATCCTTTGGCACCCCTCTGTGCTCGACACTTCTGCGTGTTACTGCGTGCTCTGAAAAATGAACTTGGATAATGGCTTGCAAGGCTCATAGAAGAGTTCATTTTAATATAATAAAGAGCAAGCCTCAGCTTCTGGAATGCTATCAAAGACAATTTTAGTAACTCCCGGAGAATTTTGAAAAACTAACATGAAGTACATATGGAAAGCGATTGTGACGTCATTTTTAGAGAAATCTGTAGCAGTCTGCAGCCCAGCCCATGATTTTTGCAAGATAACAAGCTCCATCCTAATTCACCACTCTTTCCATCAAGTGTTAATATGCAGAAAATATTAGGAGTTCAAAAATTTAATTAAAAAAAATGTAAAATGGACATAGGATCTGAATAGGTAGTGGAAAGAGAGCAATAACCAACAAATGCCTGGGAAATGCTCAGTATCATTGGTCATCAGGGAAATGTCAACTAAAACTAAAAGATTTGACTTCAGTTAGAATAGCTTCATTTGAAATAATAATAATAATAACCAAGGTTGGATAAAGCACAGGGACAAATAGCCAAATGAATGGAAACACATGAACTATGAACCAAAGGCTGAGGGGCCCCCAACTGGATCAGGCCCTCTGAATAGGTGAGACAATTGATTGGCTTGATCTGTTCGGGAGGCATCTAGGCAGTGGTACCAGGTCCTGGGCTCTTTGTATGAGTTGGCTGTTTGAAACCTGGGACTTATGCAGGGATGCTTGGCTCAATCTGGGAGGAGGGGACTCGACCTGCCTGGACTGAGTCTACCAGGTCGATCTCAGTCCTCGGGGTAGGCTTTGCCCTGGAGGAGGTAGGAATTGGGGGGTGGGCTGGGGGAAGGGAAGGGGGCAGGAAGGGGGAGAACAAGGGAATCTGTCGCTGTTATGTAGAACTGAATGGTATTCTAAAATAAAATAAAGTAATAATAATAATAATAATAATAATAATAATAATAAATGCTGGTTAGGGTGTAGAGAAGGGGGAACTATAAACTCCATTGGAATATGAATTAGTGCAACCACCGTGGGCAATAACATGGAGGTTCCACATAAAACTCACAATAGGAAAGTGGTAAGGCCAGTCTATACCACACCTGGGTATAGTGCCAAAGGAATGAAAATCAGCAGACCAAGGAGCTATGAGCATGGCCGTGTGTATTACAGCATTATCCACAGTGACTGAGATGTGGAATCAATGCCCACTGATGAACAGATGGATACAGAGGTTGTGGCATGTGTTCATAATGGAAATTTGGCAATAAAGAGTGAAATCCTGCCATCTGCAGTAAGATGGACAGAACATGTCAAATGAAATAAGCAAGCCATACATAGAAAGACAAACACCCTGTTCTTTCACACGGAAAGAAAGTAAAGTTGACTGGAAGACAGAACAGAAATCACAGGAGTCTGGGGAAGGTAGATAAGGGGAGGGTGAACTGATTGCTGCATGCTGTATGTGTGTGCTGAAATATAACAGTGAACTCTGCTAACAGGTACAGTAACACATGGAAATGAAAATTAAAAGTTTTAAACATACAGATATATTCCTCTGCAAGCCGAATTTTGAATTTAGAATAAAGGCTGCTGTGCTTTGACAATTGTTGTCCAATTATAACATATAAATCCAATTGACTCTAAAATTTACAGTAAGATTACAAATTTATTTTTCTCCTTGTTCTTGGGGTGGGAAATGAAATTAGCAGTTGGTGGTCACTAATTTGTTGCCTTTATTTACTAACATGTGTGTATACCCATGTGTACCATAGCTTGTGTGGCACAGGAGTCTGCTTACTCCCCCCACTCCACAGGTCCCGGGGAAGGAGCTATGGCACAATTGACTTGCTGAACATCTCAAGGGCGAAAGTCACTGTTAAACAACTTACCACGCTGCTTTCAAAGCTCGTTCTCAGATGATACACATTGCAACAGCAATGACAAAAGAATACACTATTTACAAAATGCTATTAGAATTTTCTCTTCAATCAAAAGACCACCTTGCCAGTTAGGGCGGTTGTTAAAGAAAATCTATGCAGTGAATGTGTCTCTGGTGGAGAGACAGAGCTGCATGGCTTTTTACCCGTGTTTTCTGATTCAGGTAATGTGGTGACGGGCAGAGTCCTCTGAAGCAGACACCCACTCAAGATCAGAGGGTCCTGCTGTGTGATGTAGGTAAATCCCTGCACATGTTCTTCTGCCCTGATGAAAAAGAGTCTATGGTGGTTTAAAGATTTTTATAAAGCTATCTCTCATTTTTAAATAAAAGTCAATGAGAGATACCTAGATAATGTTACACATGGCTTGGCATGGAAAACAGGGGCAGTATCCTTGCCCCAGGGTTGTAGAGGGCAGATGCTGAGCTCATGCTAACCATGGAGAATCAATTCTATGTTTGTTCCCAGACTCTGCCAAGGTCATAGAGCAATGACCTCCATGTCAGATTACTCAGCAAACATATGAATAAACCAGCCCCCAACACTGTATCATGCCTTTATCTTCATCCTTGGGTTGCTTTCACCTGCTTTAATGTAACTAGGAAGGAGATTAAAGCCAAACTGCCAGGACTTACTGGAGACCATAATGCCTTGCCACCCACAGATGTGTTTTGAGGACCCAAATGCTGGGGATTTAACTAGGAGCCTTTGAAAAAAGAAAAGGATGGAAAAGCAGAAGGGTGGGGGAGGGAAAGAGGAACAGGAACAAGGAAGGGAGAGAGAAGAACAATTTAAGCAGTGTGGGTGATCTCCACAGTGTGCCCAGGAAACTATGCTGCCTACAGAATGAGAACTTAACGGGTCTAAAACATCACCTTCTCTCTTCTCTCTTCTCTCTCTCTGTCTCTCTCTCTGTCCCTCTCTCTCTCTCTCTCTCTCTCTCTCTCTCTCTGTCTCTCTCTCTCTCTGTCTCTCCCTCTCTCTCTCTGTCTCTCTCTCTGTCCCTCTCTCTCTCTCTCTCTCTCTCTCTCTCTCTCTCTCACACACACACACACACACACACACACACACACACACACACACACACACCAGGCTGCTATTTAAATTCAGCTTGGGAACTATACTTCATACTACTTCCTACACAGCACCACTCAATGAAAAGAATTCTGTATTTTAAAATGATCAGAAATCTCTTTGTCACAAAAGTAAAATATTCATCAATATGATTAAGACAGTTATCCAGTATCAATCATGGGCTTCTGCATGCATGTGCACATCTTCACCCACACACATAATCATATATGCACAACACACACACACACACACACACACACACACACATGCATGTGCAAAAATAACTCACCAGTGTATTTGCTGTATTTGAAAAGCAGTTCCTTCAAAATTTATCACTGAACGGACATAAACAAATTTGCAAATACCAGTCAAGATACAAATTTCTCTAGCCAAAGAAGTTCAGTTATTAGTGATAACAAAACATACTCAGAGATCTTAATCAAATTTTTTCCTAAATTATTTTGGAAAGGAAGAAAGCTGACTATTGTGTTCATCACCTCTCCATTACTCTAACAAATTCCTGAGGTAATCAACTTAGTAGGAGAAAAGATTTACTTTGAATCACAGTTTCAAAGGTTTTACGGCAGGGTCACTTGGTCCTGTTGCTTCTGACCTGTGCTGGTAGAGTTTATCATGGCGGCACCATGTGGCAGTGGAGAACTGTTCCCTCATGGTATCTGCAAAAAGGAGAGTCATGGAAGGTGCCAGCTCTCAATAGTCCCTTCAAGGGTGTATTCCCAGTGACCGAACTTCCTTCCAGAAACTAGCCCTACCTCCTTAAGTCTATACCACCTGCCTAAGGGTGGCAACCCCTAAAGTAAGCCAGACCTTCCCATATCAATCATCAATCAAGGAAATGCTTTGTCACAGACATGCCCACAGGCCAATCTGAAGGAGACAGTTCCTCAATTGAAGTTCCCTCTTGCCAGGTGACTCTAGTTTATGTCAAGTTGACAAAGACTACCCAGCACAACTGACCTCTTTCAACTTAACCCATAAGTGCATTACTATTAAACTACAACCTTTCTTTTCTTATTTGTCCCCAAGACCTTCTGTTACTATTAATATCACAACATGAAAAATGGTCCAACTTTTAAAAGCTGCACAGTCTATAAAAATTTCAACACTTTAAAAAACTTCAACATCTCTTTAAAATATCCAAAAATCTATTAACTGTGGGCTCCTGTAAAATCCAAAATAAATAGTATATTTTCTTATTCCAAGAGGGAAGAACCAGGACACAGTTACAAGAAGATCAAAGCTAAAGCAAAATCCAAAAGGTTAAATACCTCAGTTTGTAGTGTTTGGGACTCACTCATGGTCTACTGAGCTCCAAAGGACTTCGGCAGTCCCACTTCTCTGGATCTGCCATCTGCAATACATACAGCTTGCCTAGTTGGCTCAAGCCAGGTCCACTCCACATCTGTCACTGTCTTTGGTGTCATCCCACACTCCTAGTATTTCCAGTATCATAAAGTCCCCACTGCAGTTGTGATGGCCCTTTCATCATGGCCTTGTCTAGCCCCTGACAGTCCAGGGATCCTGATCTCTTAATCATAGCTGAATTTTCAGCCCTACTAACCAGCATCTATTGTCCCAGGAAAGCAAAGGTTTTTTGTTTTGTTTCGTTTTTTGTTTTTTCTTCACTGGTGTCATCCTCTTCTTAATCAGTTGATTCTTCAACTCCAGCTGATCAGAAACCACAGATTCTTAGTTGAAAATATCATACAAATGGCCTTGATAGAGTGTTTGAGGGGCTCCCAATCTTACCCAGAAACTTCACAAAACAGGCCTCAACTGCCTTTCGCTCAAAATTCTTATTGTCCAAGCTCCCACACAGCTCATTAAACTCTGAACACTTAATGGTTTTTCCGGCCCAAAGCTCCAAATACTTTTATAATCCTCCCCAAAGAAACAGTCCAAGGCATAAAATAGACATGGTCTGTCACAACAATGTGCCATATTCCCAGTACCAACTTCTGGCCTAGTTTGCTTTCTAATGCTGGTCAATGTGTAGAGGTGTAGTGCCAAAGAGTTGGGACAAGGTCTCCAAAGCTAGCTCCAAAGATGCTGAACCTTCACAAACATTGTGTGAATGAGTATGAGTAGGTGAACCCAGCATGTGTGACTGTATATTCAAAAATCTTCCAATGATAGTAATTAAATGTGCCCATCTGAAGGATACTCACAAGTGACCAATTCCAGTAGGAATTGATTTTTTAAAAGAGGATATATTTTTTTTCTACTAATATTCATTCATTAGCATATCCAGCACGTCATGTCTGTGTTGTTTTTAAATACAGAGGTTTTTGGTTGGCTGGTTACTTTTTAAAACTCTTTATATCAGTGCATCTGTGCTGGTTAGGTTTTTGTCAACTTGACAGAAACTAGGGTTATCTGAGAAGAGGAAAATCTCACCTGAGAAAATGCCTCCATCAGATTGCCCTATCTGTGGCAATTTTCATGACTGATGACTGATGTGGGAGGGCCCAGCCCATTGTGGGTGGTGCCACCTCTGGACAGTAGTCTTGGGTGTTACAAGAGAGCAGATAGAGCAAGTCATGAATAACCAGTAAGCAATATTCCTCCATGGCTTGTGCTTCAGTTTCTGCCTACAGGTTCCTGCTGGACTTCCTGCTCTGATTTTCCCAATGACGGAGTGTGGTGTGGATGTGTAAGCTAATATGCTAAATAAACCTTTTCTTCCCATCAGTTTGTGTGTGTGTGTGTGTGTGTGTGTGTGGTCATGGTCTTTATCACAGTAATAGAGAGCAAACTAATACATCCTCTTACAGCTTTCACCCAGGATTGGCCACCCACTTCTTGTTCATATCACTACAAGGACTGTGCTATATCTAAAAGCATAACATATTCTCAACATATATATAAAATAACAACTCAGGAGCTTAATGTAAAGTAATGCTATTTATATACTACTCAGTATAAAGAATCCCCAAGACATGGTTCTGAAGACTGAAAAGATAATTCTGTGGTGAAAAGTGTTTGTTGCTGTTCCAGAGGGCCAGAGTTTGGTTCCCAGCACCTGAGTCAAGCAGTTTACAACCACCTATAACTACAGGTTCAGGGGATCTGGCTCCCTCTTATGGCTTCTGTGAGCACATGTATGCATGTGTATGCATGGACGGACACACACACACACACACACACACACACACACACCTACATTTTCAGTAATATTTGTTCAATCCCAGTTAAAAGTCATCTCTTTCTGTGGCCATCTCCATTCACAACATAGTTTACCATACCTAGGAAGATGGGTCATAAAGCAAACTCCTCAGACTCCTAAGGTAGTCAGGAGTTAAAAGAGAAAAGATTCATTTTCCATAGTTGTTTCAAAGGTTTCATGGACAGTTGGCCTATTTCTGGTCTAAAACCAAATATCATGGCAGGGAATAGTACAGAAGCAATTGTAGGTGGAAGTATCAGTCCTGCCAGCAGCTCCCAAATAAACACACTGAGGCTTATATTAATTGCATTTAATTAATTAAATGCTTGGACAATAGCTCAGGCTTGTTACTAGCTAAATCTCATATTTAAATTAACCCATATTTCTTATCTACTCTTTGCCACATGGCTTTCTCAGCACGACATACCCATTTTGCTTCTCTCTGCATCTGCTTGCTACTTCTCTGACTCCACCCTTCTTCCCAGAATTCTCCTAGTCTAGCTCTTCTGCCTAGTTTCTCCTGCCCAGCTATAGGCCAGTCAGCTCTTTATTAACCAATAAAAGTAATACATATTTACAGCGTACAAAGATTGTTCCACAGCAAGCAATGATGCTCCAATTATAGCAATAAAAGAGGAGTAAGGCTGAAATAGCCCCTGTAAGGGCATATTCCCAATGACCTAATTTATTTCCACTAGACCTCACTTCTTCAAATCCCACTACCTCCTAACATTACCATCACTTATGGGCCAAGCCTGCAACAACATAACCTTTGGAGAATTATTAGCAAGTAGAGACTAGGAGAAATGTCATTTCCCCACACTGTGGACTTGAGGCCTTGAAAAGACTTGAGAACAGCCAAAAAACGATAGTGTCCTATGTAGCTATATGTTTTTCTGGTCCTGCCCAGTGGCCCCAGTCAGGACAAATCTCTCCTACATGTATCCCACAGTTGTTTGGTCCCAAGTAAGCACACAGAGGCTTATATTACTTACAAACTGTATGGCCTGTGGGTCAGACTTCTTGCTAGCTAGCTCTTATAACTTAACTCAACCCATTTCTATTAGTCTATATGTTGCCACATGGACATGACATTACTGGTCTGCTGGCATCTTGTTGCTCCTTGGGCTGTGGGCTGGTGTCTCCTCTCACTCTCCTTTCTTCTCCCACCTTCTAGTTCAAATGTCATGTCTAACCTTATTCTGCCTCACCATTGGCCAAAAAGTTTTATTTATCAACAAATCAGAGCAACACATATTCACAGTGTACAGAAAGACATCCCACAGTACTTCCCCTTTTCTAGCTAGTTAAAAAGAAGGTTTTAACTTTAACATAGTAAAATTACATGTAACAAAACAGTTATCAAGCAAGAATTATAGTTACAATACCTAGTCTATTTGTATTTAGCAAAATTAAAGAAAATATTCTATCATCTATCCTATTTTTGTGAGTCTAAAGTTTTATATTTAATTTATCTTTTATCATGGCTAAGGAAAACTATAACTATCTAGTCTTCAACTCCATCAAAGACCCCAGAAGGATATATTATTATCTGAATAAACAGGAAGTGCATTACAACCAACTTCCATAATTCTAGAAATGGCAAAGACATCTGGATACCTGGACAGTCATCCAAAGTTCCTCTGTAATGTTGGGGCATCCATCTTCAGCCTATAGGCCTAGGGTCTCTGGCATAGCTTTTAGCGAAGCAGGAAATTTTAAGGATTGTCTTGCCTATTGGCAAAGTTCATCAGTCACTTCTCCTCCCTGTGTCCTGTAGAATGTCTGGTAGTCTCCTCTGTGAAGCAGGAACCTGAAGGACCATCTCACCCTGTTTAGGCAAAGTCTAGTGGTCACTTTCCCATGGGTCCCGCATGTCCAGTCTATGCAACATACTGTCAAGCAGTCCAGGAAAGAGCAGTTTCTTGCCCAAATGGCTAGTTTTGCCAAGAAGAAGATAAACTCCATATGGAATGTCTTTGATGCCCATCTTTCTCTTGGAAGTAAATTGGTGCTGCCAGGAGCATATGTGTCTCTTTGCTAAGCTTTTAAAATATTTTAAATGCCATATTCTATGTCTTTGAAGTGTTTGAAGGTTGCCTATCTAATTAAAATATATCTATGTATACCTAGAAAACTAACATGACTATAAGTTTGATTATAGACTATAAGTTTGATTCAAGAATCTACCCTTTTATCCTATCATATCTATAATATCCCCTTTTCTTCTTTAAAAAGAGATTGTATTTATAATCAACCCCCTTTAAATAAAAATAAACATTTATAAACAATATTTTGGGAATTTGGGCATAGCTTCTCATACTATTTCCTGCTGGTTGGGAGATCCTGAGAAAATTAAAAATTATAGCTAAATCTTGGCTGTAGTAGTCTGTGAGGCTGGATCATCTCAGTTGTTTTGAAGCTGTTTTGGATGTTGGATCATCTGGGCCATGGCTGTCATCAGAGACCTGTCAGGGGGTCTTGGTTAATCAAACCATATTAGCTAGCCTGGAAGTAATCCATAGGTTCTCATCTTCTGTGGAAACAAAAGCAGAACCTCTTTTCTAACAACATATTCTTAAACACAAATTTGAAGTCCAGATATCTTTAAAATGTACATATTGGTTTAATTTAGTAGCTTTTACAATCAAACATCTCTCTCCAGTTAAAAATCTCAAAGACAGCACAATCTAGTCTCTCTGTGTAATCTCCATCTTTACATGGCTTATTATATTTTTATATATTATTGTATTTTTTAAGACTTTATTTTATTTTTGTGACTATCTATACCCTTTCTCTTCTCTGTCTTAAGCCTATGTACCTTTTTACACACAATGTAAACTGTTTAGAGTTTTATTCCATCTGAATCTGTCTTATTGTGAATCTATAATCCTTCTCTGACCAGTAGAGATTTTAAACTGTTAAGCTGCGTGGTTACCTTGGCTGTTGACTCTGCCTTGGCCCCCTCAGCTTCCCAACAAGGCTAGCTCTGGGATCCATGCTCACCGCTGAGTCTGGGAAGCAGTGAGTCTATGCCTCCATCCTGTAGTGTATAGACCAGAAACCTTTTTTTTTTCTTTTGTACTAGCAAAAGCTAAATCCACTATGCAGAGCACTACATGGCTTGAAGACACCGCTGTGTACCGCAACAGGAATCTGCAATGCTGTAGATCAAGCCCACATGCCTCAAACCTGCCATGCTGTAGCACAAGCCTGCATCTCTGTATCATGGCTCACCTGAGAGACACAACTAGGAAGCTGCTCTTGGCTCTACTTTAGAACCCTTTTTAAAAGCTTTCTCAGGTTTTGGGTGGAAATTCTTGCTACCATGTTGGGTGCCAAAATGTAGCCGGAAGTTTCTCTAGTCCTGCCCAGCCCCAAAGTCGGGACAAATCTCTCCCACCCATGTCCCACAGCCGCTTGGTCCCAAGAAAACACACAGAGGCTTATATTATTTACAAACTGTATGGCCTATGGGTCAGGCTTCTTGTTAGCTATCTCTTATAACTAAACTCAACCCATTTCTATTCATCTATATGTTACCACGTGGCCATGACATTACCGGTCAGCTGGTATCTTGTTGCTCCTTGGACAGCAGCTGGTGTCTCCCTGACTCCACCCTTCTTCCTCTTGTCTTCAGTTTGAATGTACCACCTAACCTTATCCTGCCCTGCCATAGGCCAATACAGCTTTATTTATCAACCAATCAGAGCAACACATATTCACAGTGTACAGAAAGACATCCCACAGCAGGTCTGTTTCTTATTTTTGTTTTTAAAAGATTTGTATTTTCTGTATGAGAGTCTGCATACATGTCTGTGAACCATGTGTATGCCTGACAGTCATGGAGGTAAGAAGAGGGCACTAGCTACCCAGGAACTGGAGTTAGGTATTTTGTAAGCCACCATGTGGGTGCTGGGAACTGATCCCAGGTCCCTTGAAAGAGCAGTAAGTACCCTTAGTCATTCCAGCCCCATTTCTCCAGCCCTATACTGTTCTGCTTTTTTGAAAAATGCTGAATTTTTGTTCACTTATTTTGGGTGCATGTATGTGAGTGTGAATGCACACATGCCATGGTGCATACATGTGGAGGTCAGAGGGCAACTTGTGGGAACTGTTTTGTTTTTTTTTTTTTCCTTCTACCATATGGGTCCCAGGAAATCAAACTCAGATCCTCAAACAAGTACCTTTACCTTATGAGCCACTTCATCAGTCACTAGCCCAACACTGTCCTCCATCCTGACTATGAAGTTTTGGGGGGAAGAATGGAAGAAAAAGTCCTGTGAGATAACCTCAGGGGAGTCAAGAAAAGGAGACAGTATAAGATAGTTTGAAGCTGAAAGGGATGTGTTAATCACAGGTGTGTAGAGCACCCTAGAAAGAGCAGAGGTATAGAGGAGGGAGTATGGACCAGTGAAAGATGAAAAAATAAAAGAAGGGAGGGGATGGGGATGGGGATGATGGTGTACTCTAAGAAACCATAACTGAAACAGAGGACATCATTGGAAAAAATGGAGGCTGTGATTCCTGGTATAGATGGGTTCCTTTTTCTGGGCCAGTTGGGTCCTACAGCCAGGATCAAGGTCTGGAAGCTGGGAAATAGAGTGGGCAAGACCCCTGGGCCCTTTCACTTACTTTGGGTGCCCCCCCCCCCCCGTCCCTGTTTCTTCAGGAACCAATCTTTTTCTGGAGTAACACATTCTAAAGAATTCTGGGGCACTCCTTAAACCCTCTTTCAGCCAATCAAAATGCACTCTTTAGGGAGGGGCCTGGGAATCTAAGTTTAGATTCCATGCTCATCTTTCCTCTCTGATCTCTCTCACACTTGCCTGGACTTTACAGTTTGCACATCTTATACACTTCATATCTGCGATGATTCGGTAACACAAAAGCAAACACTTCCAAACTGCGTTCCATTCATCTCTACCCCAGGGACAATGTATCTATACTAACCAAAGTTCAAATAATAAGATCCATCCTTAATAGAGTGTTTCAAGAGGGGTGGTTCCCCTATAGACTGAGGATAAGATGATTCTGTGTGGGGCAACTATTAGGAAAAAAAAAAAAAAAAAAAAAAAAAAAAAAAGAACACATGCCTACATGCCTTGTCCTGAGTGAAGTCTAATGCTTCTCAATTTCTGGATAACAGCAAAATTTCTAGGAAACTTAAACAGAGCAGAGGTCCTGCCTGAAACCTACTGAGTAAAAGCAAAAAGTACAAGTAAAAAGACAGAACTAGACTGGGAATTTGAATTTTACAATCATTGGCTTCCCTTTTTGATGTTTGAACAAAGAACAAAGTTGGGGTATAGTTTACAAGACTTTAACAACTTTAACAAATCTTGTTTAGGGGCCTTGTTTTGAAAAGTAGGCTAAGCCCTCCGCATCCCACCACCTGAGTTCAGGCTCACATGCAGACTCTTTACAGAGACGCCGAGAAGCTAAGGGTGGAGCACCCATGTGACTCTGAAGCACCCAGAGTCTGAGTGGCATCTCAGGTGATGTTTTCTAAACTCAGAAATTGAAAGAATTCTGGGGCACTCCTTAAACCCTCTTTCAGCCAATCAAAATGCACTCTTTAGGGAGGGGCCTGAGAATCTAAGTTTAACAAGTCCTCCCAGGTGACTTTTATCATTAAGCAAATTAGGAGACGTGGCTTGAAGTGGCACACACCTGGTCCTGTGTAGTGTTAAAGGACTTTCATGTGGATGTCTTCATTTTCTAACAACCGCCCCACCACATCGGCTCCTCTTCAGTTCACAGGGGAACCACCCCTCTTTAGCCAATTAAGGATGAATTTTGCTATTTGAATCTCAGGGTAATCTCATTTCCATATGCATGGTCTCTTGAATTAGATATTAAGCTCTCGATCACATTGAGATTAAGCACTGGCTTGCAATTGAATTTTACAAAGAGTACTACAGACTTCAATGCATAAAAGAGACACCCCATGCCCCGGGTACCTCTAAGGAATCAATGGCTCCTTCTGCTCTTTGTCCAGCACACTTGGCAGTGTGAGAGTCTACCTTGATTTTGGAGATTTGAGACAGAAGTTGGCTGCAGAACCTGCTATTGAGAGCAAAGAGCTTTTGAATTACACTGAGAATCAGAGTCCTGCAGAAACTGAACCAGGAAAAGGAAAACAGAAAGATCATCTGTTTGGGCTGGCTCTGCAAGCCCCAGTGCTGGCTAGGCCAGAGGATTTCAGCTGCTAAGAAAAAGGTAATGGATAGTTCCAGTTTCCTGTCACACTCCCCTCCCACATTCTTATCCATGTGCTCATCGGTCTTTGGAGACTCAGAGTTTCCAGCTGACTAAAAAGCCCACGCTCATCTTTCCTCTCTGATCTCTCTCACACTTGCCTGGACTTTGCAGTTTGCACATCTTATACACTTCACATCTGAGATGATTCGGTAACACAAAAGCAAACACTTCCAAACTGCGTTCCATTCATCTCTACCCCAGGGACAATCAGAACAAATGATGTTTGAGTCCTCTATCTTCAACATAGCCCAACTCCTTCAACAAGGAGAAGCTTTGCCTTGCTCTGTAATTCAAAATCTTCCTCTAGAAACTTCCAATACTCATTAAGGACACACTATCGGGTGTTTTCCTACTCAAGTCTAAGAAACTCAGGGTGCCGAATCTTTGCTTTTTTTCCTGGCAGATAAAACTAAAAGATTTTTTTTTTTTCAAGACAGGTTTTCTCTGTGTAGCCTTGGCTGTCCTGGAACTCAATCTTTAGACCAGGCTGGCCTGGAACTCATAGAGACCCACCTGTTTCTGCCTCCTGCATGCTGGGATTGTATGCCACAACCACCTAGCAAGAGAGAGATTTTTAAAGTTCAAATTTTTTCTAAAGCTTTTGCCCATGAGATGGCTCAGCAGGTAAACATGATGTTATAGAAATGGAGGGAGGGGGGGTCCATCAGAGTTACCACATGTTACTGGAGGCTTTGGAGTCCCCTTTTGAGGTTTTTAGGCTCATTAATAAAAGAATTTAAGAGTGGACCCAAAGGAAAGCTTGAAGACATTTTAGTAGAATTTAAAAGAAAAACTCCAGGGTGGCAAGCTGTCAGTCTCAGCAGCTCCCTGGAGGAGGCAACCAGAGACTAGAAAAGGCCATCCCACTTGAGCTAGACACAGAAGTCAGATACATGAGCAGCTGCCTGGTGAGGAGGAGAGCCTGAGAAGAGGAGGAAAGCCCAAAGTGTTAGGGAAAGCAAGCTTAGAAAAAAAAGAGAAGAAAGGTGGCAATTTTCTGTGTAATTCAGAAAAGTGGGCAGGATCACAAGGCTCCAGGGCTTCAGCTCTGTGAGTGAGTGCCCTTGAGTACAGAACTTCCAGGAGGAAAAGTACATTATCTAGTTAAAGGGGTCTTTTTATTCCTCCTATCTCTTTAGGCCCAAGGTGAACCCTCTTTCCTGAGGGGTGGACTCTTGGCCAGGTGGTTGACTGGTCCATTTGAATGAACTCTTTCTTTTATGTTTTGGGTAGCTATTAGGTCTCCACTGAGGCCAGAGAATGAGCTTTCCCTACTGGGCCTCCGCAGGGCCCTGCTCAAGGATGCTGTAACTGTGCTTTTTTTCATCTTAACAACCCCGAGTTCAATCCCTGGAACTCATATAACTCATATGGTGGTAGGAGAGAATCAACTACACACACACGCGCACACACACACACACACACACACACACACACACACACACACACAAATTAATGTTTTAAAAGAAGAAATTTGTAGGTCATTCATTTGGCAGGATTTGTTGGTAAGTATGATGTCAGTGTCTACATTCTTCCAACCATATTGCAATACTTAGTGTTCTGTACTGGTGTTTGCTCTGCCCATGACCTTGGGCTATACGGCTTGGGGAGGCGGTTCTTCCTGTTGTCACAAGCCTCTTCTTCCTGCTCCTGCCTACAAGGAATATTCACTCCTGGTCAGATCAGAGGATGAATTCTGCTGTCTACTTTGTTCTGTAATCATGAATGTATTTCCTAAATTCATATCTCAATAAATTCTGTTATTCATTTAATAGACTCACATGGATTGATTGTAATAGTGTTCCCAGCATTTTCTTCAGTGATTGACTCACGTATCCGTGTGTGATTTCCATGGGGACACGGAAAACAGAGGCATGTGGTGCTTCTTCATGCTGCTGGCACACTGGGTGAAACAGGTGCTGATTTCTCCACCTAGCAAAGCTATCCCCTACCAAACCACTCATGAACACAACAAATAAGAGGTGCATCAACTCAACTGACTTTCCAAGCACTTAGACCAGAAGCACGAACACTCCAGTATTACTGCTTAACTAGAGAACTGCTGCCTTGGCGGCCACCTCTAGCGTGGTGGATCTCCAGTCGGTAGATCATGCATGCCCACTCAAGGATCTGGGTCTTCTTATCAATGAAGAGCTTGGAGGATTCAGTACAAGGGAGATTTTCCCTTTGCTTTCTATTGGAAATTGTTCACTTGGAAGTTTAAGAAATTATGTCAGAACACCATTGCTTAATATTTATTTGGTGGGTCCATATACTCTCTTGTCTGTCTTGTATTACCTAGTAATGCTCTTCCATTGGTTACTTACTGTAGAATAGTGAAGGGGCATTGAGCTGTAGATCTTTTCCAGGATTTTGGATATAAAAAAAATATATACAAAGAGGGTACATGGATATGTGACCTCTAACTTCATAGTTGTTGCAGGATTGTCTTTCAGATGAGAAAAATGTGTACTTGCTAGATGGAGTCTGAAGGCTCTGCTCAGTGAACTAACTACAGTTTCATAAACTTAGTCGACCCAGCTCTATCCCCTTTACCCACCGCCTCAGCCTCTGTCCTATTTCACACTTTCTCTTCACTCTAGCTTTTTGCAGCTTCTTCTCTGTACAATGCAGTAACCCTTTCTTTTCTGTTTTTCCATGTTTAGCATGGACCCCAGGGTACTGAACACACTAGACAAGTGCTCCTCTACTGGGTCACATCTCCAGCCTACAGATAATTTTAAACAGTAAATCAAATCCTCTATTTCTTAACTCTCTGGCTTAAAATACTTAAACTGATTTCCATTTTTCTTATAATAGTTCTAGATGTCATATGAAGTCTGAGTGGGTCCCTTCCCACATCTCTGACCCCATCTAATTCCTCATTGCATAAATATTTTTGAATGAATCAATAACATTTTTTCTGGGATTAGAGAGATGTCTCAGTGGTTAAGAGCACAACCTCAGACTCATGTAACTCCAGATCCAGGGGATCCAATGTCCAATGCTCCCTGCCGGCCTCTGTGGGCACGGCATTTACATGTAGAATATCCCCCAACCCACCTCCGCCCCTACACACATTCCAGCACACACATATACACATAATTAAAAATAAAATTAAAGCTGGGTGGCACATGCCTTTAATCCCAACACTTGGCAGGCAGATCTCTGAGTTTGAGGCCAGCCTGGTCTACATATCAAATCCCAGTACAGCCAGTGCTATACAGAGAGACCCTGTCTCACAAAACAAAATTAATTAAATTAATATTTTCTTAACTTTTGGAAACATTAAAAAACTATTGTGCTTAGAATATAACATGAATTCCAGGTAGTCATCTGGATGGCAACTAATTGGTAAATGCTATTGGTAAACACATCCATTATCAGTCATTAGCTCTGCTTTATCAACAATGGAAAGCTAAACCTCATCCCTACTACATCTCAGAGGCAATTTGTGAAAGCCATCCTCTTTCATTTTTGGTTGCCTGACAGTTAATAAGGCAAAATTCCAAATAGTATTATACTAAGGATCAGCAGGGTCTCTTCAAGTGATGACAGATTTGACTGTTAACTGATAGCTGTATCAACCAACGATTCTTACAGGCTGCAGTCCAACAATGGCTTGTTATGAATGGAAAATCTAAGAATCTGGTATCTGCTCAGTCCCACAAGCCTGGGTGTCTCACCCAAGGCTGGTCTGCTGAAGTCTCAAAGAAGGAATGGATGAGGCGACAAGGCCAGGGCCAGCAGGCAAACAAGCCCTTCCTTCTTCCCTTGTCCTTCTATAGGCTTCCAGTAGAAGGTGTGGCCCAGATTAAAGGTGTGCCTTCTAACATTAAGGTCTGGATTAAAGTTGTGTGTCAGCCAGCCTCAAGATCAGGATCAAAGGCATATTGTCTTCTTGCCTCAAGATCCAGATCACAAGTGTGCCCTGCGTTCCTGGATTATAGTTCATTCCAGAGCTATCAAGTTGATAACCAAGAATAGCCTTCACAACTATCCCTAGATTTACTAACACCCAACTGACTGCAATGACTCAAAACACCAGGAAGAGAAGTGTGGATGCTGGTGAAATCCATGACCCATTGACAGACAGAAAGCAGTTAATGGGTCTGGGGTGGATGATGGGCAGCTTTATTAGTGTGTTGTCTTCATCCAGGGAATCCTCAGGCTATCACACTTGGAGTAATGATCATGAAGTAAAAGTAGACTACAGAGAAAACCCACAATTCTACCTGAGCAAATGCAATGAAAACCAACCCAGATTGTTAGTCAAACTTATATTTAGAGAAGTAAACAAGTCCAGGTAAAAATATGTAATTACTTTGAAAAAGACTGTTTTTCAAGAGTATGATTCACTTAACTACCCCCTTCTTTACCAATATTTATTTATAGCAGCGAGGTCCATGAGTGTTCTTGGTGCAGGCAAGTGGTTTCCTCAAGTCATGCTTCAAGACTTAGACTGTGCTCTAACTGAATCAGGCCACGGCATGTTTCATGATCCAGTACAAGAGATGGTTCACAATAGCCTTCATTTCCAGTGTGTTTTTCAAATTAATCAATTTATCCTAAAAGTCCATTCTCAAATCACTCTCAAAGGCAAGGGAGAAAAAGTCATTTTTCCAGACATTTTTAATTTAGGCTGGAGGGAAACCCAGGGGCTTAAAATGCTTAGATATTTCATGTAATTAGAAAATAACATTTAATTCCTTGTCTTCAAAATGCAGTCTCCTGAAATAGACTTGACTGACTCAAGTGTTCAGAATCAGCAAACACATGCAGACCAAGAAACAAATTGACATTAATGGGTTTTGTTCTATCAGCTGAGAATCACAAGGGCTTCCCATGCTTTGATCAGCCCAGGAAATACAGAAGAGCCAACAGTGCCAAGAACAAATCAAAAGGAAAATTGAGTTATCAGACTCTGGGTCACTGGTACACTTAGAAACGGCTTATTTTATATTTGAAATCTTCTGACTTGGGGCCTAGAGGGATGGCTCAGTGGTTAAGAGTGCTTCTCGCTACTGCAGAGGACCCGAGTTCAACTACCAGCACCCAAGTCAGGCAGCTCCTAACCATCTGCTACTCTAGCTCCAGATAGCCCAACAGTCTCTTCTGGCCTGTAAAGCACCTGACATGATCTCACACACATTCTTGTGTGCACGCACACACACATAGGCACACATGCACACACTCACACACATAAAAATAACTCCTTTTCAAAAATCTCTGAACTTAAAAAAAATCTTACAATTATTGAAAGAGAATTTTTAAAACATCACTAATTTAAGGAAAAGACTTAATTAAAAAAAATTCCACAATTGAATGCTAACTTCTTTTTAAAGGGAGAGAAAGGATTGCAAAGAGGGAATAATCCATGGTCCACAGGAAATTTGAGTACAAATCAGCAGCTTTGTTTGCTAGCTTTGTGCTGTTGTAGGTGGGTCCAGGCCTCACATGCCAGCATGCACCCTTCACTGCCTGAGCTGCATGCCACCCCAGAAAGTTCCTTAGAAGGAGGAGACTGCTCAAATATCCATACTTTCTCACAGAAGGGCAAAATAACATTTTTATTTTTAGTTCAAAGGATACCGTATAGTTTGGATAGACGAAAGAAGACAGTAAGTGAATGTTTACGCTGCAACTACTTTTCAAACATCTACTCTGTGTGATATCTAAATGTTATACAAATGTTAATATGGCAAGATGCACAGAATATTGGATTAGGTACACAAAGATTAACATTTTCTTTCTTCTCTCAATTTAATGAAGTAAAGGAACCAGGAATAAACAATGTGTACCCAGTTATGTTCTGCTTTCAACTGTTTTGCCCAACCACTTTTTCATTCTTCACTTTTAATTAGCATCAATTCAGTTTTTAAACAAAGCTTACACTTTAAAGTGTCTTTAGCACCAATTGCTGAAAAGAATTAAAGGATTTAGTAGAGGTACAATAGTCCCTTAGTTTCCAATGGGAGATTGGTTTCAGGACTCCAGGGATTAACAAAATTTACAAATGGGGCTGGGGAGGTGACTTAGTGGGTAAAGAGCTTGCTGCAGCATGAGGAACTAAGTTCAGACTCCAGCACATTGACCTCCACACATACGGTGAAGTTCACCCCCACATGAACCTGTACAAACAAAAATAAATAAAAATGTAAAGTCCACAGATGCTCAGGTCCTTGTGTAAATACATATGGTAAATAGTACCATATATATATATATACATATATATACATATATATATATATATATATATAATGTGTGTATGTATGTATGTATCCTTGTCCTTCCATATATTTCAAAACATTTCTGGATTACTTACAACACCTTACATAATATAAATTCTATGTAGTTGCTAGCCTGCCTCATTTAGAGAATTATGACAAAATATACCTTCATACGTCTGATACACAAGTTTATTTTTTAGATTTATTTTATGTGTATGAATACTTTACATGTATTTATGTATACCAAGTGTGTGCGTGGTGCCTACAGCATTCAGGAGAGGGAGTCAGGTCCCCTCGAATTTGAGTTAGGGATGGTTGTGGGCCACTATGTGGGTATTCAGAATCATATCTGGGTCCTCTAAGGGAACAATGAGTGCTCTTAACCACTGAGCTCTCTCTCCAGGCCTCACTTTTTTATTTATCATTTATTTATTTATTTATTTATTTATTTATTTATTTATTTATTTATTTTTAAGCATTCTTGATTTGCAGTTGGTTGGATACATAGATATGAAACCTGCCAGCATGGAGAGCTAACTGTATTTCTAATCAGAAAATAACCCCAGTCCGGAAAGAGGAAAGTATGCACTTTTCCAAGTTGTTGAATTTTTATCAGAAAAATTAAGTGTATTTCACTTGACAAAAACCCATTTTCATGCAACAAGACATTTTCACTTGCTTCTAGATTCTGAATAGATGCATCCAGAGAGCTAGGGCAAATCCCCTATTCAGAATTTACTAATTAGGAATCCAGTGTGATGTCTGGATGCAGGTCACTCTTGAATATTGGATAAACTGGAGCACAAATGTGGGCAAAGGACCCTGTCCACTCACAGGGCTCCATAGCTCCCACCCCAGGGATTGATGGGTGCCACGCTGCAGCCTCACCACGGAGGAAACCACATCTTTAGCTTCCACATGAGATGAGGCTATGGCCAAAGATCACCACCAAGCAAGGACCAAGACCAAGTCTGGGCCAGGACCAACCAATGCAGGCAAGTGTATAAACTGCAAATAACTGTTCCTATCTGGTCTGAATTTAGACTGCTACCTTGTAAATAATAGAAACCAAGGCAGGAAGGCAGCTGGGCCCTAGAAAGGACCATTGCCAAGAAATGAAACTCTCAGGATTTTCTCTCACTCCATCATCTCCGTCTCTTAGCACATTTACATCATCATTCTGAGAACCGGCTACATCGTCTGCCCCTCTGGGACTTGGTAGAATAAATTACACATATAATATTTTAAATTTAGATGTTAGTACCCCTGGCCCCCAAAGTGCCGTTATTCCAAAGGAAACACACTGATCCTGCCTGGGCTGACTGTGTACCCAGGTGCGTGGAGCCAACTGCATCAGGTTTATGACTTTTCCCTGACGGGTCCCCCATGAGTAAAAGCAGTGAGAAATTTCCACAGAAAGAGAGTGACTGAATCGAGAAACGCTTCAGACCAGTTTAAATGACAAAGAAACCAAAGTTCAGGAGATCCTGGTTGGTGCCAGGCAGCAGGATCATGGCTGCCCGGTGCTGACTGAGTCCCACGCTCTTCAGCTCTCAGCAGAACTGTCACAGCCAACCTTACTGTTACAGCGTGGGTGTGCGATGTCCCCCACAGGTCCCTGGGTATGAACTCGTGGTTCCCAGCCGGAGGCACTATGGGCCTACAGCAAGGAAGCGGGTAGCTGACTGGTTGGAGGAATGGGTTACAGCCTGGCCCTGGTTTCCACCGCAGCTGTTTCCTGTCTCATTTGTGATGTAACCGACTGCCTCACAATGCCAGCCCCACCCCACCCCCATGCAAGCCTTCCCACCATCATGTCATCCCCACCTCAATGGATCCACTCTTTTAAGCCACCAGGAGGAGTAAATCCTTCCTTCTTTAAGTTGCTTCTTCCAAGAACTCTGTCAGAGCTATGAGAAGAGTAACACACTTAAACAACAAAAAAGAGACGCCTGTGTTTGTTGGTGTTTTGTTTTGTTTTGTTTTCTGAGGCAGGGTTTCTCTGTGTACCCCTAGCTGTCCTGGAAATCACTTTGTATATCAGGCTGGCCTCGAACTCACAAAGATCTACCTGCCTCTGCCTCTCTGAGTGCTGGGATTAAAGGCGTGCGCCACCACTGCCCAGCTTGTATATTTCATTCTACAAAAAGGTTCAAAGTTATATTTTAAGCCAAGTATACACCAAGAAAGGCCACTCTATCTTTCTAAAGTCAAGTTCTACAGTAAGTCATCATCTTTAAAACTTCAAATTCACATCCCTCTTCCTGTTAAGACCTTCTGTAACTGTAATGTAGCCTCATTCTACGTGGGAAAGCTTCCTGGGGGTCAGAATTCCCCAACCACCAGCTCTTGGATAATTAAGGAGTTGCTATCAAAAACATAATCACTCTTGCAAGGAATGAGCAATCTGCTGTGCACACTCGCCTCCATCTCGCCTTATGCTTCAAGTATTCCTATACCTAAGTCTACTCTGTCATCTGCACAGCAGAGGTCTAACTCTCACTGTGCTTAAATGCAGACAGATCATAACTTAACCCTCGCTCTCCCTCCCACCACACACATGTCTCAGTTATGCTATTTAAAGTATTACATGCTATTTCAAGAATGAAGGTCTTTATCATTGTACCATAGCATTAAACACAGCGCCAAACTAAAATTTGGGAAGTGGAGCTTACAAGAACCTGTAATGTATTTTTACACTGCAATTTTTAACATGATTAAGTTGTACATGTTCACATTTTTTTAGTGTCAAACAGCTCAACAGCTTAAAATGAAAAACAGCAGTTCCAACTATAGCCCTCCCATTCCCAGGCATAAGTCCACTCCTGTACGCTTTACTCTGGTTTTGATTACACATTTTAACTAACGTGCTTACCTTATTGTTACATTATAGTTATGTGACTTGATATTTAGTGTGTTATTATGAGTATAAATGCAATTTGATGGAAATGTGTAATGTTAAAGTATTTTATAGGAATATTAGAACACTTAATTTTTACTTTTAGACATTATAAAAATGTTTTAATATTTATTGGTGTGTGCCTATGTTTTTGTGGATGAGTATGTGTGAATGTGTGGATGCTATGGGTGTATGGATGTCAGAGGACAACTTGCAGGTGCTGGTTCTCTTTCCACCACGTTCAGCCCAGGGATTGAACTTAGGTCTTCAGGCTTGGTCACAGCACCTTTACCCACTGGGCTGTCTTACCGGATCCATGTTTTCAGTACTGGAAAATAAGAATTTAACCCTCTTGCATTCTCCATGTGTATGTACACTCATGCATCACCTTTGAGGACAAGACACCTCAGCAGTCTCCTTTGGTGTCCATGGGCATGCACATGTGTGTTCACACGCACAGAAAAAAAAAAAAAACCTGTAGTCAAATCCCCACGACATAGGTGGATTTTTTGTTGTTTTGTTTTGTTTTGCCTTTGTTTGCCTGCAGAATCGAATTGCACAGGTTTCACAGTGCATCACTCCAAGGGTCCCGTTCCCATCGGAATCCACAGATCCAACTGCTATGGCTGTCCAGGATGGCCCTGTGGGTGCTAAGGGACCTTGCAATCTGCAAACTGTCACGGAGTTCTAGGGAATCTTTTCCCTAATCTTTCCTGTCAACCAGTGCCGTGTTCTATTTCAGGGACACAACAGTCAGATATTGGACTTCCTAGATTAATCTTTTCACTTTCCTTTTTGGTCTTATTTTATATTTCATGCCTCCTTGTTCTACTTTGAGAGATTTCTTCCATTTTTATCATCCAAATTTCTACTGAATATTTGACTTCAGCTGTGCTATTTTTAACTTAGAGAATAGTTTTAAAAATAGCATTCTAACTCCCCAGGGTCCAAGCCCTTCTCCCTGCAGATGTCATTTGTGGGCTGATTTGTGGCTTCTCTCTCCTTTGGCGGTTTGTTCTCAGTCACTACATTCTTTTCTGCTGCCTTTCTCTTTCCCGGTCACTTGCCATTTGGGTTACTTTGCTGTTTTGTTTCAGAGATGTGTAACCGCTTCATGACACGGTGCTGGTCCTCGGAGGGAGAGCGGAGCCTGCCCGTAGTGGCAGAGTGGCTCCAGACTTGTGGCTTTTACTGAGGATCCCAACTGAGTGTCTCTTCTTTTAACCCAGACCAATCAAAAGGAATCTGCCTCCGGTCAAGGTGCAAATCTAGCAGTCGGCATGCTTAATGCCAGGTGGGGGCAAAGCTGGGTTCTTCCCTTTTAACACCTAAATTTTCTGCTAGACGCCTGATTTCAGTACGGTGGGCCTTTCTCTATCCAGTGTTGACGAGGTCAGTTCCTAGGGTTCCTCCAGGATGGAGAAGCCATTGTCAACTGGACATTAGCATCCATGAAAGGGACTCAGGGGTCCAACCCTGACTTCAAATGCACGGTCTTCACTCCACTTGTGATGCCACCATCAGAGGTCACCATGGGCCTCCAATTCTGTCCTCTGTCCAGGATTCTGCAGAATAAGGCTGTGCCCAGACACACAAAAAAAGGATAGATATTTTTTTCACTATCTCTGTACTTATGGGATTACATTTTCCCATTATTTTAATGAGAAAATATTTTGGAAGGAAGAAGTAGAAACTTTCTGGAAGTGCCATTTTTGAAACCTAATCTTCCAGGGACACAGCTGAGTATTGACTAAAAGAAAGAAAACATGTCAAGATGGAAATAAATCAATATCATTGCTTTCAAAAGGACTTACAACTTTCAAATTCTGAGATAAAATTCAAATGTTAAACATTCCAATGCAAAAATATGAAGAGAGATAATTGTATTAATAATGAATGTCAAGACCTCTAATAAGCAATGATATACAATACCAACATATATCTTTAAAGGAGATGGCCCAGTAGGTAAAGATGCTTGCTACACAAGCTTGGTGTATTATATGAAAGAAAATGCCCCCCAAAGGGAGTGGTAATATTAAAGGTGGGCTTTGTTGAAGTAAGGTGTGGCCTTGTTGGAAGAAGTGTGTCACTGTGGGGGTAAGCTTTGAGGTCCCTTTTGCTCAAACTCCCCTCAGTGTGACACAGACCACTTCCTGTTGCCTTCTGATCAAGATGTAGCCAGCACTATGTCTGCCTGCATGCCGCCAGCCTCCCCACCATGATGATAATGGACTGAACTTCTGAAACTGTAAGCGAGCCACCCCAATTAAATGCTTTCCTTATAACAGTTGCCGTGGTCATGATGTCTCTTCGCAGCAATAGAAACCCTAAGACACCTGGCAACTTGAGTTCTAGTCCCAGAACCTACATAAAGGTAGAAACATAACCAGTTCTATAAAGTTGTCCTCTGACTCGTACATGTGAATGTGCACCCATACCCATACATCATGCATAACAGCCTCAAGGGTGGAGCCGAAGACACTCTCCCCCCCCCACACCCACCCACACACCCATCATACCCCCTCGCTGCCGCCGCCCCCCCCCCCTTCAAAGGAAGCTGACTAGTGAGATTAGCTGCACTAGTCTGCTTGGATTTGTTTGAGAAACACTGCCTTATTGAATGAGGTAAAAGAAGAAGTTTTCTGACACCAATCTTAGACCTCCCCATGCAAGCTTACCCACATGCATGTGCAAAACATGTATATACACACAAGTAAATACACGTCAAAATGGAAAAAGGCAAAAGAAGCTTAAACTGAAAAAAAAAATCTTAAATCAGAGTAAGGATAAAGATGAGAGGTATAAACTATGCTCGGTGTGAAGGATCTCACCTAGGAAGGAGTGTCTCAAAATATGCTTTGAGCAGAGGGCACTTTGGAAAGGGTGCTCCACATGCATCTCTGAACTCCCCTCATGTCTAAAGACCAATCCTCTGGGAGGAGCTCAGCCTCAGGAGTCCCTTCCCTAAGAACTTTTTCAACCACAGGGACAACTAAACTTGGATCATAGGAAAGGACCCTGGAGGTTGATACCACGCCCAGCCTTCCCGTCTCTTAGTGTTCACAGACAACCTTCCTTCATCATGCACGTCCTCCTATTCCCTTCCCTAGGTTGAGCATCTACCACTCTAAGGACCCCTAAGTCTTTACTCCTTTCCCTTCAGCTCAAGACAGGACGTGACCTTTGGTCACTTGCCCCTTCTTAAGGTCCACGTGTGGTGGGACTCCCATGCATACACTCATGATTGGTTTTTCCTGTCAATATGTCTGTGTCAATTTGCTCCATAGCTCAACGCCATCTAGACTGACACAGGAAGATAATTCTTTAGTCCCCATAAATGCACGTGAGACGGCGCCAGCTGGTGGGGCGAATGGCAGCCAGGAAGCAGCACAGAGCTGGCCCCAAGCTGCAGTGAGGCAGGGTACCCTAGGTGAGTGTGGAGCGTGGAGCTCGGGGCCTGACCCCGGCTGACCACTACCGCTTTCCTCAGCCCTGGCCTTCGCCGGCATGGGCCTCCAGCTCTGCACTTCCTGTTTGCCACTTTGCCATTCACTGCTGAGATTAGGATCACAGCCTCCTCCGCCTCAGACTGCTTAGTTTGGCAGGTTAGAGCTGGCCAATCAGAAAAGGGCAGATCCTACACCCCCCCCCCCCTTTTTGATACATCTTTGGCCATGCCCTGACAGGTCCAAAGATACCATAGCCAATCAAGTTTAAACTAACGTAACAGTTGTTTGCTTAGCCAATCATGTTTGCTGGAAATGACCTAACTGTGCCTGGAATTCCCCTATCTGGGCTTCAAAGGAGCCTGTGAGCTTCTTTCAGGGTAAGTGCTCAGGGTGTCGCCATTTTGTTGTATGGCTGACCTGTGTATGCAGGAATTTTCTCTTGAGAAATAAATGCTCTTGTTTTCTCATACGTGAGTGGTGCGCTTTTGTGAGATGATTCGCATACCCTAACAATAAGTTAGTTTCATTCTTGTGCTTGTAAAGTATTATAGAAACATATAAAATTCATTCAGTGGATACACGATGTTATTTATAATTTAATACCACCACAGCTTCTGAAATAGATACAGCAACTGGTTCCATCATGCCAGTGATGAAGCAAGGTCAAAGAGGTTAACCAATTTACTCAAGGTGCATGCATGTGCTAAGTTCTTTAGCCACAATCTAAACCCCAGCTGACTGCTCCAAAGCAGCCCCTGGAGAGCAAAGTGATTTGTGAGGAAGATGGAATTACAACCTCTAATTATTAAATAAATAACTATTGCTGTACAGCCTGAAAGTGTACGCCACATTGCACACAGTACTTTCTTCAGGCAGTCAGTATTTGTTGAATCTTTCCTTCCTACTTCCAAAGAGTGCTTTTTTTTTTTCTTTTTTCTTTTTTTCTCTTTTTCCCAAGTGACTCAGCACATCAGTGTGGCTGGCCCTTGATACCTTCAGACCTAGCATAAGAGTCACTTTTCAGTAATTGCAAAAAGATATCTGAGAAAGTCAACTTAAAAGGAGGAAAGGTTCATTTGGCTGAGTTTCTGAGGCTTCAGTCTCTGGCTGGTTCACTCCAGTGGGTCTTAAAGAGAGGCAGAGCATGATCTCTGGGAGTGTGTAGGGAGCAGAAGAGCTCACATCACAACAGCTGGGAAGTAAGGTCGGGAGGGGCTAAGGTTCCAATGTCCCCTTAGAACATGCTCCAGTGACCTAAGTACATTAGGCCCCACTACCCTGGGTTCTCTCGCTTCCTAATAGCATCGTGAGTTGGCAACCAACCTCCTTTAGTACGTGAAGCTTTGGGAAAAATTTAAGATCAAAACAGAACAGGTAGATAAAATAAGACACAAAATCACAGCAGAGATGGGGTAGATGAGCTCTGCCAGCCCCCATTGACTGAGAAGCTATTGGCAGTGGATAGTTGCTCCAAGGGTTGGACCCACACCCATGCACATATGGACATCACTAACCAGAATTAATGGGTTATTTAAAAAAAAAAAAGATAGGAAGTTGTGAGAAGGCATGTTGGGAGGTAAATGGGAGTTAGAGGAGAGAGATGGGGGAAGTTATATATGAACATATTTCATTGAATAGATGTTTGAAATTCTCAAAAATGTTTTAAAGCAAGGCATGCTAAACAATGCAGTTACTTGTCTCTGTTCCCTAGGTCTCATAGAGACCACCGCCCTGCTCTGTGACAAGACAAGGCTGCAGGGCCATTATATTTAGAATAGTTATCACTTTATTTTTATCAACTACTTTTGATTGATTTTTTGCTAAGAATATGCTTCCCAGTTTCCATTGGGAGGGTCCTTTGTCCTCCCTAGCAAAGGGGTCACTAGGTGTGTTATTATTTCCTTTGTCTGTGCCAACCCATTCATGATGAGTCTTAGTAAATCTCATTTTGGAGGATTAGTCTCATTGTTAAATCCTAAGTATGACTCTTTTATATAGCCTCTTGCCCACTCAATACTTACAGCAGCTCCCTCTGCCTTCCTTTCTGAGGAAGTTGAAAAGAGCAAGGCTAAGTCTTTTTTTACACATACAATTTTAGTAAGTTAGTAAAATTAGTAAGGTAAAAATTAGTGAGTTCACAAATATTAGCAAACAAACTAATTTTAAGCAAACCAGCCCACACACAAGTATTCTAAATGAAAAGCACGCAGAAACTCAGGAAACAGAATCAGAGAGAAAATGAAAACCAGGAATATGCTAAACAAACAAAGTCTGTAAAAAGCCTAAAACGGAAAAAAAATGTTTCTAAATTGTTCTTTCTAAAGAAATACATGGCTTACATTGGACACAGAGTTTTTCAAGATATTTCTGATACACTACCAAAGAACAATTAAGAATAGAAGGAAATAGAAAAATAGTTCAAAAATGTGGAAAGCCTTGCATGGGTACACTTGGTACCTGACAATTATATTGTTTGGGGGTGCATAGGGAATCCTAAATCCTAATTTTACTCTCATATAAAATAACTTAGTTTTATTTGCTTCATTTACAAAAAAAAACTTCGGTATTATATATATTTGTTCATAAGATATGTGAACTCTAAGCTATTTCTATTAAGTACAGATTTGGAAAGCCTACTATTCTCTACCAGAATTCAATCGCCTTCCTTGGACAATGTCCTAACCCACCACCCACTTCCAGGCCTAATGTTCTAATGTGTGGTGGGTGCCCAACAAAGACGACAGATGTGAACGGCGCCATCTTGGCTCGTGAGGTTTTTCTCTCCCTCAGCAGATACATTCTAAGTGTGGCGGTGGCAACCCAACTTTCATCATGCCTGAGGTGACAGGGCTGGAGAGTAGAGCGGCCATGCCAACCCACACTGCTCCCTTCACGCCTGTTAAGAAACAGAGAAATCAACGTTTTGTCACAGCAGTTTGGCCTAGCTAGCATAACTGTCTATTCTTGTAGAGTCAAGCTGCCTTCTACATCAATGAAGTCAGCTCTTGGCAAATCGCTGTCCTTCAGAGAAGTACAGCTTCAACCAATAATACCAGCAATAAAATGAACAGATTAAAAAAAAAATGAGAAATAGTTTGTTTTTACAAAGTTCAACCTATAACTGAAACCTCTCTCTTCTTTGGCCTAGAAGTTGAGGTAAATTATTCTTGAGGCTTCTGCTTCAGGCATGCTGTATTTATTTTATCGAGGCAATGAGCATGGCTGAGAGTAAGAAATGCCATGAAAAGATTACTCCCGTTAGCTCTAGGGAGCTCTCTGCAGCAAGCCAGCTAAGGCAGTGAAGTGATGGCCGCATGAGAATTTCCTGGCTGCATTCTTCCCCTGAGCTGTGGCATTTCCTCCTGCTTTCATCCTTATGACATAACCAGGCTTGCTCATATTTCTCTGCGAGAAACAAAAGTGTGAATGCTTCCTGTTTGTCGTTAGAACTGAAAGCCTCATTTGAGTTTATTTGACAGATTGGCTGCACGGGTGTTACATGATCATTGGTAGAAGCTACCTTCACAACTACTACTTTGTACAGGGCCTTAAATGGCACCTTAATAAGCTAAGAAATGCAACCATATTCTCTCCCTCGAATTCTTCAAATTGGGAATTCTAGTTCAGGAGGAATATCAGTGCTTGGATTTAAATCAGTGTTTCAAGTATACATTACTGGTGGTGTCTCTGTATATACCCTGCCAACCCATTGGTACCCTGGGTTCAAAATTACAGTTCAAAAAATCTGGCTCAAAGCATAAAAGTGTGTGTGTCCACATACAAGTGTGCATTTTCTACTTCAATTGCTTTAAAATACCAAATGCATATACCTCTTTGGGACCATGTCATCCTTTCTTCAAATCACCATAGTTTATATTCTAATTGTCAATCTAATTATTCAGTCATTTCAGTTAATAAAAGAAAAAAGTAGCTTACTCTCACGGACAGCAAGGGCTATGGAAGACTAGCTCATTTCTGGTATAGACATAATTCACACTCATTCAAGAGGTATTAACGAGGACATACTCAGGGAGCAGTCTGCACAGCGTGATGTGGAGGAGTGAAGACTGAATTTTGCACTACTCCTAAGCTTAGTGGAGCAGTGAACTAAACATAGAAATGCATGAACAGAAAGGGGGCAATGCAGATAGGTTCGTGAATGATTACCTCTGCTAGGAAGGAAGCCAAACATGAACCAGATGTGAAAAACCCTTGCTAATTTTGAGGATTACTATAGCCAGTGTCTGACATTTAAATTAGGCACTGCATGCATTCGGAGGCCTCTTCATTGGCCAAACCCACAATACCATCAACAACTACCAAGGAAAAGGTAAAGGCAGTGGGGGATAAAGCTGTCTGCAGAGGATCAAATCTAAAGCTTAAGCACTCATGTAGGTGAGCCTCCCTGTCCCAATTTACAAGACAATAAAAACAACTAAAAGCCAGTTAACTTATAGAATTCACTCTAATGAAGCCTAATGTCTCTAACTGATGTAGGACATCACTATGGGGAATTGGGACCAGAGAGTGGCCACTGTAGGAAACCAGATGTTTGGAGGAACAAGGAAGAGGGACGTTGTCCCAGGAAGCTGAAAGCCTGAGCACAGACACTTCTCAGGCACCCACTGAGCCTCCGAGCATCAGACCCTATCCAGCAGGGCGATGCAGGAAGATGAAGCTGTTTTCAATTACTGTCTAAAGGCACACAAATTCTTGAGGAATTTCATCTAAAGTAATTACTTTGCTTACCTTACATTTTTATACATAAACTGACCATTTATTTAGAAATTTCAATTGTGAGAAACAAAACAGATTAAGTTTTACAAAAGAGTGATCTGACAACAGTGAACTCTCTCTCTGATCTATTACTCGAGAACAATTGCCAGTGACCTACTTTCCAGCCCAAGAAATACACTGACAGTTTTGATCTGACCCATGCTACTTACCCTGGCCCCATTGATCAACTGACACAAGCATGCTGTCAGTGTTACTGAACACACCATCCTGAAAGAATGCCTGGGATGTGTCCGGCATTTCTGGCCAGGCTCTAGAGAGAAAGAGCAAAGCTAGAAACTGCTATAGTTTGGACTTGGTTAGGGTAGCCTCATCTAAAGCAAGCCAGACCAAGACTCTGAAACCAGGCAACACCTTCAAACTCAATACAGGTTAATCCAAGTTCTATATTTAAATAAGTCCTTTTGGTTTAATTTCTTAAGGTATTTGAAAGGTGACACAAAGATAAATTCTATTATTTCTAAGTTCATTGATTACAGAATTCTAATACTTTGGGGATAGAGATGTAGCTCAGTGGTAGAGTGTATGTTTACCATACATGATTACCTGGTTTTCAAACCAAATGCAGTCTTTTTACAGGCAACAATTTCAGTTTAAAATGCCCAGATAATTTTATCAATGACTATAACTCTACTTTTATTAGAGTCAAATCAACTTAGAGATTATACCCAGGCACTAAATATTTATCAAAGCTCCTATTTCCTTCCAATTTATTCCCTCATTCAGATACTGAGTACGTACTCTGCTAGGTATTGGGTTGGAACCTGAGGAGTCAACAGTGACATAATATGCCTACACCCACTATACTTACTTACACGGGGCTAAAACTGGAATACATGTATTCTGGCTTCTCAGTGACTATCGGACTTAGTCTAGATACACCTTCACATGACAGCTGCTAAATGAGAACCTGTGACGCACCCACTCCTGAACTGATTAGATATGTTTCTCTTAGCCAGCATTCTGTTGCTATAACTGAGCACTACAGGCAGGGTGTATTTCACAGTTCTGAAGCCTGGGGATGGCAGGTGCATCATGGCAACTGTTTCCAAAGGCCTTCTTGCTACATCCAAACACGGCTGATGGCATCAACTGCAAAGCAGAACAAGAAGCCCAGACAGCTGTTTTTATAACAAAGGCAGCCCCTCAATATCCCATTAATTCACTAACCCAGTTAGCTACCAGATTCCACCTCTCAAAATGTCACACATGCCTGGGGACTATGCTCCTAGCACATTTTCTGGGGGACGTCCTGTTGCAGAATATTTGTTTACACTGTAAACAAATGTGTCTCTGTCTAAGGTGCCTTCTGAATGGTTTAATAAAGAGCTAAACGGCCAATAGCTAGGTAAAGAGACTAGGTGGGACTTCTAGGGAAAAGAGAGAAAACTGAGAAGAGTGACAGAGATATGCAAGCAAGACTCAGAAGAAGTTGGACAGAGGTAACCAAGCCACATGGCAGAATGTAGATTAATAGAGACAGGATAATTTAAGTTATAAGAGCTAGTTGGGAAAAAGCCTAAGCTAAGGCCAAGCTTTCATAATTAATGTTTCCGTGTTATTATTTGCTGGCTGCTATGATGAGAAAGTACTACTACAAGGTCCCCAAATCATAGCACCGGCATAGAAAATTGTGCATAAGAACACTTCTTCCTGGATGCCTTTCTTGCTACCTACTTTAGTATCATGATAAATTAAGAAAAAAATACATATTTCACTAAAGCAGTGAGATTATCTCAAGATCTTTTTTTTTTATTTATGCACAAAAATCACAAAGAAAACCTTTCATCATAGGGCTGTTCACACATTCCGAAGCAGACCAATCTCGATGGTCATGGGCTCCTCGGGCATTTCGTCTCTATAAAGTGTGGTTTCGGAGGAAAGCTTTATACTAATAAAAGTGAAGCCTGTGAACAAAGTCCAGAAAAAATGTAATGAAAGCACCCAGGCACATGTCCTTATCTACAATGATTTAACATTCAATCCCATTAAATACATTAAAACAGGTAAAACAGATCTCAGAGGAAACATCTGAGTGGAAAATGAACAAAAAGACTCAAATATTAGGCTTCTGCCAAAGCGCTAAAGTTCCCTGCAGTCTTGGATTTTAGGTAGGAATCAAATGCACATTAACAATTATTTTATCATAGGGCTTTTGGTTACTTTTGTTCTTTTGAGGTAGGGTCTTGCTACAGAACCCAGACTGGCCTGGAACTTACTATTTAGTTCAGACAGCCTTCAGCTCAAGATCCTCCTGTCTTAATTCCCAAATAGAATTTACAAATGTGTATCATCACACCCCATTTGTATCATAGTTTTTAATTTATATGCCATTTCAACAAATCAAGTTAATAGTGTGATTTTTCTCACTAATGTCCTTGAAAATGCTTGTTGGGTTTATTTTACATCCTATCCTCCCCATGTTTTAGAGGGAAATAAACTCAAAGGAAACTTGCTATAACTCACAGCACCAACTGTCTCCTTCATAGAATGTTGGGGCTCTTGGGTACTCTTCGAAGAGTAACTGAAGGAATGAATGTTTAATAAACTGATTGCTAAATAAAGGTAAATAAGAATAAACCAAGCCAGATGGTGGTGGTGCACACCTTTAATCCCAGCAATTGTGAGGCAGAGGCAGGCAGATCTCTGAGTTCAAGGCCTGCCTGGTCTACAGAGCAAGTTCCAGGACTACACAGAGAAACTGTCTCAAGCAGTCAAAAATAAATAAATGCATAAATAAACAAACAAACTGAATCATCACCTACCTTTTCAGCTTTTCATGTCCTGTGCTTACTGATTCACGTTTGCCACTACTAACACATAAAACTGGCACAGCAGTAGAAAAGAAATATTAAATACAGAGGAGTGACTCTCCATTTCCTTCTCCAAAAACAAAACAAGCACTAAGCCACACAGAACAAATGAGAAGGATGTAAGAAAACTTTTCAGACAACTAAAAACAAGCCTCTCATATTCAGTAGCAAATACTGTTTCTACTATCATCTCACATAAAAAAAAAAAAAACTCACCTCCATAAATGTAGAAATATATGCTTTTGAACTAACATTGCATTGGCTGAAGCTGACAATTGCCCTTGTGTATAAATACTGCACTGTATGGCACTACCATGTCATCTGATTTTAGAAACTGTCAAAATCCTCACACTTCCCAGTGGCCAGGGATCCTGATTTGGACCTGATTTGGAAACCTCTTAAATCAGTAAAAGATTTAAAAAAAAAAATTCAGGAACATCATCTATTCTGTTTTCTGGTGTAAGTTCTCAGCATCTCCAAAGTTCATAAAAGAATAAAGCACACAGAGGGTAACTGCATAATTCAAATAGCATTTGTTCCTGACCAAATTATGTAACCAGTGAAAACAGAACAAAACTTTACCTAAAAGTTTAGAGATCTACAATTAACATTTAAATTTCCGACAACTTTGCCTTTCCTGTGTAACCAACGTAATCCTTCCAAGCATGTTGTTACCAGATTCAGGCATCCTAATTGTGGTCTTTAAGCAACCCACTAAAAAGTAACAAATCTAAATTAGCTATTGTTGTTTTGCAATAAACTTCACATCCAAATGATACGTACAGACAGGTGCAGTCTTTTAGTCTGTTTGTGCTGCTGTAAGAAAACACTTGAAAATGGGTTATCTATAAAAGAAATTTCTCACCTTTCTAAGGCTGGGAAGTCCAAGAAAATGCCATGTTTCATATCTGGTAAGTCAGTCCTTTACAAAGACAGTGGACTCTAGGCATCCATCAACTGCAGAGGTCTTAAAAAGGCCTAAAGCTAATATTTCAGCCCTTTCATGAGGCATATTTCATTTAAGAGGCCCTCTGACTTAATCTCTTCCCAAATGCCCCACCTAGTGGGAGTTAAGTTTCAACTCACGATTTTTGAAGGAGGCATATTTATACCATAACATGCATTTTACAACTAAATCCGGTTAACACATTTTTAAGTGGATTCCCATAGCCAAGAGGAACTGATAAAGTAAATTCAGGACACTACTTTGGCTACTCTTTAATACAGGAAAGTCTAAGCCAAAAGAATGGATCACAAAGTATGACATTTAATTAGACTTGGGCTGGTGAACTGCACTTTCCTATTCATTAGCCAATAGGTACAGCTATAATTTGATAGGAATTATAATTAAAAATAATAAGAGCAACTTCTTGAGTCACTCCACCTTTTAATATATTTCATTGAGATTTACCCTTTGAATGATACTTTCTTGTTCATGTGAGAATTTGTGAAACCTCCCAAGATTGTGGAGCATTTTTACAGGTGAAAAAAAAAAATTGTGTACACTTAAGAAAAGTTCTTAGAGACCTGGCTACTTAAAAATCACTCTACCCAGAAAGATGTAAAAGTATACATTTTATTCATTCATTCCATCAGCTGAGAACTGCTATATTGTACAAATACATTATTGTACAAAAACAATCACAAAATGTTACAAAATAAAAAAGTACAAACTTCATTACTTAATAAATACACTAAAGGTAGTTAAAAGTGGCAACATATAGATTCTTTTTTTTTTTTTTGGCTGGAAACACTGTTTGACCCAGCAAACCATACAAGCTGTTTACATTTTTACATAATACAAGGTAAATTCTATTTTGCCTTTTGGAAGAACTTTAATATGACAGAATATTAAGACAGTAGCCTCCTGCTAAAAATAATGGCCATTCTGTCAGGCCCAGCTACTTAGGCTCATTTTTCAAAATCTCAGTTGAAACCAAGAAGCTGTATAACGCAGGGAGACTTGACGTCTCACAAAATTTCATACATGTTAAACATCTTTCCTAAGAAGTTGATGAATAAGAAGAAAACAATCAAGAGCAGCAGACAATCTAAACATCAGAGTACAGAATCATCATTCTGCCACAACAACAGCAGACTTCTATTCAAGTAAGGCCTGTACTGTCCTTTAAAGGAAAAAAAAAAAAAACATCGTCCCAAAGCGATCCCTTTCTTAACTGTCTTCAAAGCGGACTAGTTCTAAAAAAATAACATTTCCCCCCAAACAACAAATCCGCTTGTTTCATCAAAGTGGAATGGGCTAATCATCTGGTAACATAATGTGTCAAAATATCCATTTGAAATAATTAAGAATTGTGAAATATTTCAACAATGTAAACTACTAAATCACAAACTGAAATAAACTTCATAGAAAGCACTTCTCTGGATTATGCTTAAAGCCATTTCTCGCAATTGGAACACGTCATAGATTAAAGTACACCCATTTTTAAAAATGTGCAAAAATACATTTTTATAGAAAATAGACTACCGGGAATGAACAAATTCATACCGTGAGACATCAGCTTGCAAATTAAGTAGCGCTCACTTTATACAGCAAATTATAAATAGCAGCAGGCTCACCCAAACCTATCAGGAAACATCATTCAGGTGCCCAGCAACCTGCAGCTCTGAGAGAACATTAAAAAACTGATTAAGGCATTACACCTACAGCCAATCTACTAGGAAGTTGAAAAGTGCCATTACCCTAATTAGAGTTCGTGTGGTTTTCCCAACACAACTGATGTGCGCCATTTCCCCGGCTTGTCAGGTCCTCAGATTTTTCAAGAGCATGCATTTTGTTCGATATACATTTTGGACAGGGATATGGCCATGGACTTGGCAAGTTCTTCATCGCGTTTTCTCTGCATTTGGGTTTGCTTGCACCAATTGTCATACTCTGGGTTAGGATAGGAGTGGTCAAAAACAGCATCATAGTGTCCATTGCTGAGCCAACTGAGCCAAATACTAGGCCTCAGAGAATCCTCTGGGCCCAGATAGTGGATCATGGTAGACACGGTGGGGCTCTCCAGTCTCCCTCCAGTAGTTAAGTGTATGTTCACATTCAGCATCTGCCCCATGGCCAGCAATTCGGGGTACCCGGCCCACGCCCCATCTTGGGCAGCAGCGATAATAAACTCCCCCACGTCGCCCTCAATCAGGGGGCTGAAGTGGTCGAGGTGGTCCGCGATGTAGTGCACAGTCTGCTCCCTCAGCTCCCGGTGCAGGCTCTGGTCCCCGTACACAGTCTTGCTGACAGCTCGATAGAGGCAGTTGCCGTCGGGGATGATGTGGAATCGGTACTTGTTCCTCTGCCTCAAGTACTTGTCCTGCCTCTCCACCTCGGCCAGGTACAGGGCGAGCTTCTCGTCTCTCTGCTCCGCCCGGGGCGCGCCTACCACCGCTTCGCCCGCGCCGTTCGGGGCCGGCTCGCCGCTGCTCCGGGAGAGCGCGGCGGGTAGAGGGGGAGCCTCGGCCTCGGGGTCGGGCCGTCGATGCGCGTCGGTCCCGGAGGCGTCGCTGCGACCGCCCGCCCGCTCCCAACCTCGGGGACTCCGCTCCGCCCGGCGCTCCTCGCCCCACGGGCCGGGGCCGGACTCCGGGCTGCCGGGGCCCGGGGCAGGGGCAGGGGCCCGGTGCTGGGCGGCCGCCAGGGCCTGGCGGTGCTCGCTCAGTCGGAAGTTCCTGTCGGGCACGTCGCGGGCGGCGTTGGGGGCCGCGGGCTCGTCGGGCCGGAGCAGCTCCTCCAGCAGCCAGGCGGAGGACCCGCGGCGCGGCGGCGCGGGGGCTGCGGGCGGCGGCAGCAGGAGGCGCTCGGCGCCCAGGGCCCGCACGGCGATGTGCGCCGTGGACGTGAAGTGCGGCGGCAGCGGCGGCTTGCAGCACGCGCCGGGCGGGGCGGCGGCAGCAGCGGCGGCGGCGGTGGCGGTCCCGGACCGCTCGAAGCAGGCAGAGAAGGCGGGCATAGCGGCGGCAGCGGCGGCTTCGCGGGGCTCGGTGGCCGCGGCGGGTGGGCGCTCTCCGGTATCCGGCTCCGGGGCGGCGGCGGCGGCGGGGCCGGCGGATTGCAAGGAGACCTTGAAGGTGGAGGCGGCGGCGGCAGGCGGGGCGGCGGCCGTGGGGCCCGGCGTGCCCGCGGGGTAGTGGGTGCACACGCTGCTGTAGAGCTGCATGGCTGAGGCCGCCCGCGGCCCCTTATAGCTGCGAGCCCGGGTCGGGGACACACCCTCGGGCGCCGTGCCCCGGGAGCCCGAGAATAGCGCTGAGCTCAGCGCCGCGGGCCGCCGCAGCCACCACCGCCGCCGCCGCGTCAGGAGCCGCGAATAGCGCCCGGGCCGCGACCCAATTCCTGCTGCGCCACAGCGCGCGGGCGGCCAGAGGGCACCGGGGGGCGCGCGCTCGGCCCGGGGACTCGGGCGCAGGACGCTGCCGCAGCGGTGCCCCGCGCCGGCCGCTGGGGACGGTGGGAGAAGCGGCCCGCGCTGCCGAGCGCCGCCCGCCCGCGAGCAGGAGTGCAGCGCGCCGAGGGTGGGGAGGCGGGGCCGCGCTTGTTTACCTCAGGCCGCGCGGCCGCGTCACGTGCTCCCGCTGGAATGCGCGCCCCATTCAAGCGGGGGGCCGCCCCGCCCCTAGGTGGCGGCCTCATGGGCGTGGCCGAGGCGGGAGGGGGGGCGGGGGCTGGGCTCCGGGCATGCGCAGTGAGTGCGCTGCCAACCGGACTCCGGGGGACCGGCTCTAGCCAGGTACCTGGGAGGCTGGTTAGGGCGGCTGGTCCTGCTGCTGTGTGGCGCTTTGGCGGGGCCGGCGGAGATGGGGCAAACGCGTAGGTTGGAAAAAAAAAAAAAAAAACAACAACACGTTTCTGAAAGCTTCCGGACTAGGGACGGAGCCCTGCTTTGAAACTTGCAGGGCCTGTGGCAATCGTCAACGTCTTGAGTCCGTTCCTCGGGTCCCATGTGTTTAGGGCCAGTCTTCACCGTGGTCTTGCTCCCAGGCTCAGCAAACGTCGACGCTCCTGTACCCCTAACTCAAGTCACCTGGGAAATGCACGGGAGAAAGGAAGTCGTTAAAACAGCTTTCCTCAGAATACCAAATTGCATACCACTCAAGGCCTTTTCCAAGGAGATGCGGCTGCTAAACTTTGTGGCGAGAGGGAGACTCACAACCTGTATTGTGGGACAACATAGAAAAATGAAAAACAGCCCCATTTCCTTTGCAAAGGAAAATATATATATACAACTTTGTATCAAACTGGTACCTGCTCACGGTAACAGTAGCATTTGCTTTATTCTGAACTTCAATCCATTGTTAAATTTAGTTTCCAGACATTCAGACTGAATTTGGAGGCTATTTCTTGGTGTGGGAAAACAGCCTGTGGGTTGTGCTACATGCCATCATTCCACTGGAATGTAAGTTCCGTTTGTTACTTTGGGTCCCTCCTTGGGGATTATTAGTCTCCTTAAAGGATTTTAAAAGAAGGAAGCTTGGGGACAATTTTATTAATGTTTGAGAAGGTAGGCAAACTGCTAATCATGGCAGGTGGCCAGAAAAGGGAGGAGAGGAAAAAGAAAAAGCCGTGCCCTTTTAAAATAAGGACTGGAAAAGGCGGGCCAGCAGGTTCAGCGGTGGAGTTTGGCCCGGCTGTTGCACCTGTAAGGGGTGGTGTAATCCACCTATCAGAGCAGGAATGGGTGTGCTCTAAGTATCACTGGGGCTCCCTCTTTGGCTATTAGCCCATTGGGAAAAAATGTACACGTGTACACACACACACACACACACAGAGAGAGAGGGAGAGAGAGAGAGAGAGAGAGAGAGAGAGAGAGAGAGAGAGAGAGAGAGAGAGAGAGAGATTGAGATTAGAATTTCCCCCAGGGATCGACCACTGGAAAAAGAAATGGCCCTGGGGGCCGCCAGAGAAGAAACTTATTTTCTGGGGATGACATTGCAGGAGAAATTTGGAGCTGAGATAGTGGTGGGCTTGCTAGTGTTTGGTTCCATAGCCCTTGTTTGTATTCAAACCTTACCCTCGTGTCAGGAGACGCAACTCCAAGGCAGAATTTGGAAATTTGGCCCTCTGTCCAGTGTGGCCTCATTGAATAAGTCTCTTTTTTATGCTTTCCAGTCCACCTTTAGTGGCCTTGTTGAGGAAAGATAGCCAAACCTGAGTTGGAACACAGGCTGTGACCCATAATTTTGGTAATAGTAGCTTTACAGAAAAGTGAGAAAGTCCAGTGTTCACAGAAGCATGCCTGGTGTCTTCAAGCAAACGGTGCAGAAGAGGAAGTTGCCCTTTTCTGAAAGAGCTCAGAAAAGCAGGAAGGCCAGGGCCACCGTGCTCTTAGCAAGAACCTGACTGGTTGCTGTGTGGATGAGGTCTTCTGGGAAGGAAAAGCGTATTATTAAGAGAATCATTATTCCTCCTCTTCCCCATTGTAATATAGCTTAGCCTGTTGTGCCTCCACCCCGGCTTAGACACAGGACTATCTTACTCTATTCTTTTGACCAGGAGAAAGTGGCTTTGTATTAATGCTCCTCAAAAAAAACCTTCCACCTTTTACATGGTAATTTAAATCATAAAGAGTCACTTCCCTTTCTAGGTGTGTGTGTGTTGGGGGGAGGAGAGGGAGGGTTCATCCCAATGGCCTTCCAGCTTGCTAATGTCTATCTGGATTCTGAATACAGTGAATGAAATGATCATTTCATATAGCAGGCTTTTTTGGACAGCCAGCCCTCAAATCATGACACACAGACTTATTAATTATGAAAGGTTGGCCTTAGCCTGGGCTTATTTCTAACTAGTTCTTATAACTTCAATTAATCCATTTCTATTAATCTACATGCTGCCACATGGCTCCTGACTTTTGCCTCTCCTACTGCATATCCTGCTTCCTCTGAAACAGGCTGGTGACTCACCTTTCTTCCTCTTCAAGTCCTCTCTGTTCCCAGAAGTCCCGTTTAACCTCTTCTTGCCTAGCTATTGGCCATTCAGCTTTTTATTAAACCAATCACAGTGACACATCCTCACACAGTGTAAAGGAATGTTCCACAACAATCTTGCTCTAGCACAGTACTAGGCACACAGTGGAGCTGATATTTACTGAATGAAGGAATAAATGGAAAGTGAGTTCTCAAATCATTCAAACAGTGAAGAAGTCAGAATTGGTATGTAGGTCTCTTGGCTCTAGCCAGGGCTTTCAAGGACTTGCTAGATACTCAGGATTGTCAAATGTTCCAGCCTGCTAGGTAAATTCATTGAGGAGAATGTAAATGACTGCCATTATAAGGAAGACTAGATTTTGCCCCTGATTTATTGGGGATCCATTGTTTTGCCTTTAAGCGGGTTGCTTTAAACTCAGCCTTCAGCTTTTCAGTAACTGGGGTGGCGAAACAAGAAAATACTGTTGACAGTTGGATAATCTTCAATTAATATTTACTGAGTACCAGTGTGTAGCTAGCAGGGCTAGTCAACATAACACAAGCCTGAGGGAGATAAGGAAAATATGAAAACTCAAATCTTCAAGTAATCTGTGGCAACAAGTTGAGGTAAACACAAGAAAGCAAAACAGTGTGCCAAGTCCACTGAAGACAGGTGTTGGATCTAGGTGCCAGTTAGGAAGAGGCACAAAAACTAAAAGGTCTAAGCCTTGACATAGGGCCGTGCTTTCTCCTTTGGCTCACATGAGTATGATAGAGTGGGCTAAACTACTGTACATTCATTGTGGAGATCAATAGTATACATAGAGCACTAGAAAGGCTTCCCTGGGGATGAGAGAACTAATGAGTCCATCCTGGAAAGTTATCTGCCTAGAATATTATGTGCAGAAAAGTAGCAGGTTTCAAAAAAACAAGATTCTAAACTAGAACTTGTTCTTTAATACACTAGAAAAACAGGAAATGTTAGCAATTATCAGCCAGAAACCCAGTGGGTTTGTTTACAGACACATTGGATAAGGTGTTCATCAAGGATCATTTATTGAGTACTAACTGTGCTGCTAGTTACAGGGGACTCAGATATGAAGTCTCTCATGCTTTCCAGGCAGCACAACCAGAAGTATATTTATAAAACACAATCCTAGTACACTTTTCCTACAACACATACACTAAGAACCACCAGCTCAGTGTTTCTTACCTTCCCCATTAAAATGAGACTTCAAAACCCTGCAAGCATTCATCTGTTTCCTCGTTTATCATTTCTTTATGAGCCTACTATGGAACGAGATGGTGGACCCAAACTTCTAAATTCCACAACTTGCCATGAGCCTACAGTCATGCAAGAGCCTTGTGCTACTTCCTTGAAGATAAACATGGGTCATTACCATATGATTCATAGTTAAAAATTTTAATTCATACATTTATTGATGTAATTTTATTGTAAACATTTATGTTGCTTTATGTGTATGTATATGCCATGTGTGTTAATGCTTGTGAAGGCCAGAAAAGGGGAATCAGATTCCCCCTAGGGCTGGAGTTACAGTTGGTAGTGACCCACCAGACCTTGGTACTGGGTACCACACTGGAGTTCAAACCACTTGGCAACCTTTTCAGCCCCTCAACTGATTTTTAAACAGTATGTCAAGACAATGCAGTAAAGAAAGGATTGAATATCTACATGAAACAAAACAAGTTAGATTTCCTGTCTCAGAACATACACAAAATTTAAAATCCCAAAGTGTTGTGTGATATTTGTATGAAGACACATTGCTGTGATTGGTATAATAAAGAGCTGAATGGCCAATAGCTAGGCAGGAGAGGATAGGCAGGATTTCCAGCAGAGAGAGAGGTCAGAGGGATGAATCTAGGCATGTGGAAGTCTCCAATCAGACATGAAAGGAGAGCAGTATGGGCAGCACCAAGATGAGGTGATGAGCCATGTGGTAGAACATAGATTAATATAAATGGGACAACTTAATTATAAGAACTAGTTAGGAATAAGCCTGAGCTAGGGCTAAGAATTCATAATAAGAAGTCTCCGTGTCATTATTTAGGAGCTGGCTCTCAGTACAAAGACTCATATTATTTGGTACCCATGTGGGGCACATAAATCCACATAGAACCCGAGAAAGCTAAAAAATAAAATGATACTGCAGTTGCTTCCTGGAAGATTAGGCGTATAGAAGCAGAGGGAACGCACAGGCTGCGGTGGCTTTGGTTCCGCTCCTGTGAAAGCATCCATTTGCTAAGACTGTTAGAGACTGTGTTGCTGTGTTGATGTAGGAGTAATGTAATGATGTAGGAGACCCTGTGAACAAAGCCAGGTGGACCAGTGAGGAGCTGAGAGGAAGCATGCATGTTGCCTTCCCCATAGATAGCCTTAGATGTCATTTCCTAGTGGAAAATACTGTGGGGTAGGAACGCTGAGACCTGGTTATAAATATTATGGCTTTGTTTTCGCCTAGAGAAGAGTTATTTTTAGCCTAGATCTAACCATTTTCATACTCTTACCTGAAAGACTCATAGAAGTGTCAAGTGCTATCTATGCATTGAAACTTGTTTTCTAAATGTTACCTGGCACTGTGTATGTTAATGTAAAACAATGTTAATTTACTCAAACTTTCAGTTTCAGAAAGAAAGAAAAGAAAGAAAGAAAGAAAGAAAGAAAGGGAAGAAAGAAAGAAAGAAAAGAAAGGAAGGGAGGAAGGAAGGAAGGAAGGAAGGAAGGAAGGAAGGAAGGAAGGAAGGAAGAAAGAAAGAGAGAGAGAAAGAAAGAAAGGCTCTTTTAAGAGGCTGTGCTGTGCAGCTGAGCATTTGAGCAGCCAACACTGCTGCTCAAACGCCTGCAGTATGTAGACACAACAAATTCCCAGAGCTGGGGCAAGTAAATGCAGCTGTGGGCCGGTACCCGCTGTCATGAGGCTAGGCTCTCACTGAATTGAAGGGGTCAGAACCAGTCACCAGAGCCATGTAGCAGTAGTCTAGCAGTTCAAAGTTTGGCTCACATGGTCAGAGAAAGTTACAGATGAACAGAAAGCCAGGTCCAGACACAGAAAACCTCTAAATAGGTACAAATGCTTCAAAAGGTGTGCAAGTACTGAAGAAAGAAAAGAAAAGGCTATTATAGACAGTCATAAAAATAGTTAAAAATAATACAGTCTTTAAAGAGAGAGTAAAGTAATATAAAAAGAATAAGTCACATAAGGATGTAAAATACACAGGGTGTCTGGATCCCGTATGATGCTTTGTTGACTTTGAATTTTTTAAATGCTAATGAACAAAAAAAGAACTCCTGCGAGATACTGGATTGTGGGGAAAACTGCTGAATTAAACTAGCCTATACATTTCAAAGATGTCTTAACTTCAGAATAAAAGTCAGGAAATGTGTTGCATTGGGGGAGAGGTTATGTCTTTGTTTCCACAGGAAACTAAAAGTTATGGACTTCTTCAAAATTAATAAAGATCAGATTTGATCGAGGGAGACCTGAGGATCTTGGCTACAGGAAAGACTACAAGACAAGTGATGTATATGCTGATCCCTCTGTATGAGAACAGCTCTGAAGCTGGATGAGTCAAGATAAATCTTGTTAGCTACAGAGTCCTTATGACTATATTATTACATACCATTCTTTCATATGGCATGGATAAGGTTTTGGTTATACAGTCCAAACAGGCTTATAAAGTTGACAGATGACTTTTACCTTCTCAAACAAAAAACAGAAAGCCATCTTTAACTGACTTGTGCACACAACACATTCCCTACTTGTGTTAATGCAGATATGTATGCTACCTTTAAAAGTTTGTGTGTTTTCAGAACAAAAGGACCAGACACCAATAAAGACAAGTAGCTGAGGCGATCCAGCCTCTTAAAATGCTCCTGTTGCAGTCTCCTCAAAATTCTGCATCGAGAACAATTTCAAAGCTGCTAGTTGACATGGTCCAGCCTTACACACTACTCCAGCCAGGACTTCAGATAGTCTCTGCACATTTCCCATCACACAGAGACTAAACAAAAAATAGTACAGCTATCTCTCCCAAGACTTGACAATTATCTCAATATTTTCAGGCTCCCCCTAGAGATGCCATTGCCCCTAGACAAGAGGAAGTAGAGAACATGGTGCCCACATTCCCAAGAGGTTTTTGATCATTTAATGAATTATGGATGTTTGTTATCATTTAGGGGGGTTGGTTGCAAGCTGTTGGTGGTCATGGTCAGGGAGAAAGCTGAGCAAAGGAGATTAGATTCAGGGGTTTCTTTCTGAAGGTAAAAAGGCGGGGATATAGTATAGAAATTATAGGAAAAAGGGTAGATTATCGAATCTACTTTTAAAGTAAAAAAGCAATTGCTCCATCTCAAATATTTTACATTGGTATAGATTTTTGTATATTGACAAAAATTTGAGTTATTTTTGTTAGAACATACTGTATGTATGTTTCTCCTCTTATTTAAGGTATTTTTTGTATATTGACACAAATGTAAGGTTATTTTTGTTATACTATATTTTTCTACTCTTGTTTAAGGTATTGTACCAATGCAGCTCATTTAACCTGTAAATATCTAGTCCTTCAAATTTATAATTACAAACTATTTAGGATAATAAGAAATGCAGGTTAGTATTTAGTCATCTATATCAATCAAATTTGTGACCATGTTAGGTATGTTTCCAAGATCAAATGGAGATATATTTTAGATAGATGATCTTCAAACACTTCAGAGACCTACAGGATATGGCTTTAAGATGTTTTAATAACCTAAGACTTTTCATGACAGTGAGACACATCTGCTCCTGGCAGTAACAATTTATTTCAAAAAAGGATGATAGGCATTAAAGAACCTCCAGTTGGAGTTTGATTTCAATGTGACAAAGCTAGCCATTTGGACAAGAAACTGCCCTTGCCTTACCTTCTGACAGTATGCTGTCCAAATTGGATAAGAGGACACAAAATAAGGCAGCTGCCAAACTTTGCTAAGACAAAGTAGGACAGTCCTTCAAAATTCCTCCTTCACAGAAAAGTCTGATGTTCTAGGCCTTTCAGCTGATGATGGATGCCCCAATGTTGCAGAGGAACCTTGGATGACTGTCCAGGCAGCCAGCTGTTTTTGTCCTTTCAATATTTTTTGAAGTTGTTTGCTCTATACTTCCTGTTTACTTGGGTAGTATTATATCCCTCTCAGGCCTCTGATGGGGTTGAAGACTAGATAGTTATAGTTACAGTTTTCCTCAGTTATGATAGAAAGCAAATTAGTTACAAAACTTTGGACTCACGAAGAAAGGATAGATAATAGAGTATTTTCTGTGAATTTGCTAAATACTAATGGATTGGATATTATGGATGTATTTCTTACTTGATAATTGTTCTTAGTGTACATAGTTTTACTATGTTAGAGTTAAAACCTTTCTTTTTTTTAATTTAGACACAGGGAAATGTTGTGGGATATATGTCCATTGTATGAAGATGTATTACTGTTATTTGATGTAATAAAAAGCTGAATAGTCAATAGCTAGGTAGGATAGGATAGGCAGGATTTCTGAAAGAGAGAGGTGATCAGAAGGATGAATTTAGGCTCATAGGAGTCACCAGCCAGACTTGGAGGAAGCAGGATCAGCTGTAGGGAGGTTAGGTAACTAAGCCACATAGCTGAATGTAGATTAATATAAATGGGTTAATAAATAATAATAATAGTTATAAGAACTATTTAGGAATAAGCCTAAGCTAAGGTTGAACATTTATAATTAATAAGAAGTCTCCATGCCATTATTTGGGAGCTGGCTGTTGGTACAGAGAAAGACTTGCTACACCAAAGACAAGAGCTAAGATTATAAAAATCCTTAGAAAAAATGTTTGGCCTAATTCCTCAAAGCTGTGAGTTAAATAATAGTTTCCTAGGTCTGATGCTAAAAGCATTAACTACAAGAGAAAACTATAGATATTTTGGGCCTCATCAAAAATTGAAGCACTGTGATTCAGGGCATATCATAAAAAAAATCATAAAAAGTAGGAAAATTTATTTACTTACAAGTCATATATCTAATAAAGGGCTTATATCCAGAATATACTGTATATAGAAGTTATATAAGAAAACAGTAAATTTTTGAAACCCAGTCTTTTTTTTTTTTTTTCCTGAGACAGTATTTCTCTGTATAGCCCTGGCTGTCCTGGAATTCACTCTGTAGAACAGACTGGTCTCTAACTCAGAGATCCACCTGCCTCTGCCTCCCAAGTGCTGGAATTAAAGGCATATGCCACCACCACCACCACCAGGGCAAACCCAGCCAATAAACACTCAAGATTCTCAGTATAACTGGTATTCAGGAATGCAAATCAGAACCCCAATAAGACATACTTCACATTCACCAAGATGGTTACAAAAACCAAGCTAGGCAGAGTGTGGTGGTGTAAGCAGATAAATCCAGCCCTTGGAAGATCAAGGATCTTTTTTTTTTTTTTTTTTTTTTTTTTTTTTTTTTTTGGTTTTTCAAGACAGGGTTTCTCTGTGTAGCTTTGTGCCTTTCCTGGGACTCACTTGGTAGCCCAGGCTGGCCTCGAACTCACAGAGATCCGCCTGGCTCTGCCTCCCGAGTGCTGGGATTAAAGGCGTGCGCCACCAACGCCTGGCTTTTTTTTTTTTTTTTTTTTTTTTTTTTTTTTTTGGTTTTTCGAGACAGGGTTTCTCTGTGTAGCTTTGCGCCTTTCCTGGAACTCACTTGGTAGCCCAGGCTGGCCTCGAACTCAGAGATCCGCCTGCCTCTGCCTCCCGAGTGCTGGGATTAAAGGCGTGCGCCACCACCGCCCGGCTCGGAAGATCAAGGATCTTGAATCAGAGGCAAATCTGAATTTAGAGAGGGAGATGTAAAGGGGTAGGATAGTAATCACTGGCAGATATAGGGATGGTTTGGGGGCAGGGTGTTCAAAAGTACAGGGCCTGCCGGTAATAGTCAAGACCTTAAGCCCTAGAATCCAGCACTGCACAAAAGCATAACAAAAGTAGAACTGAAAGCTTCTAGAATCCATATGGTGCATTGCTTTTGAGATAAAATTTTGTATACATTTTGAAAAGCAGTTTGACAGTCCTACAAAAGGTAACTATATTAATTCATTTTCTACTATTATAACAAAATATCTAAGTTTGGGTACTTCATATAATATATATATATATATATATATATATATATATATATATATATATTCAGTTTAGCTGTGGTGTGATGGCCATGGGGCTACCCAGAACATCATCCCTACATCCACTGGTACTGCCAAGGTCATCCCAGAGCTCTATGAGAAGGTCCCTGGCATGGCCTTCCCTAGTTCCTACCCACAGTGTGTCTGTTGAAGATCTAACATGCCACGTGGAGAAAGCTGCCAAGTAGGATCGTATTAAAAGGTGATGAAGCAGGCATCCGAGGGCCCACTAAAGGGCATCCTGGGCTTCACTGAGGACCAGGTTGTCTCCTAGGACTTTAATAGTGATGCCCACTCTCCCACCTTTGATGCTGGAGCTGGCATTGCTCTTATGACAGCATCATAAAGCTCATTTCCTAGTGTGACTATGAATATGGCTACAGCAACAGTGTGGTGGACCTCATGGTCTGCTTGGCCTCCAAGGAGTAAGAAACCCGGAACCACCCACCCCAGAAAGAATGTGTGAGGAAGAGGGAGGTACTTAGCTGCTGAGGAGTCCCTGTCCCAATTCAACCCCCAACACTGAGCATCTCTCCTCACAGTTCCATCCCAGACCCCCAGCAGAAGGGTAGAAGGGGGATGGTATGCTTAGGGAGCTCTACTCTCTTGAATACCATCAAGAAAGTACACACACACACACACACACACACACACACACACACACACACACACACACGAAAGTTTACTTGAATCACAGTTGTAGAGGGTCAAAGGCACAGAACCAGCATCTGCACAGCTGTGATGAAGGCTTTTCCTATGACAGATGGCATCACAATGGCAGCTGTGCATAGGGGAGAAAGCCATCCCATGGCAACAGGAAGCCAGGTTAAGATGATGAGGGTGGCAGTAATCAGCCACTAGTAATTCTCAGCTGGCCCCACCCCTCTGGACGTCATCACTCTGAGGTCCAATCTCCCAGCACATGAAGCCTAGGGGAACATACTCAAACCAGAGCAATTACTCAGAGAGTTGCCCATACAATCCAGACATTCTGTTCCCAGAGAAATGAAAACATATGTATCCATATTACAGCTTGTCTATCCATGTTCACAGTCACATTATTCATAATAACCATAAAGTAGAAACAGCCAAACTATCCATCCACCAAAGAGGAGATGAACAAAGCGTGACGTAGGTACATGATGGGATATTAAGTCAGTCATAACTGGAACAAGGTACTAACACATGCTACATGAATGGACCTTGAAAACGTAATGAACCTTGAAAACATGAATGAACCTTAAAAACATACCATGTTCATTACTTTTCTCATTTCTTATTCAGGAAGGAAGAGTTGGTTTTGGCTTTGGATTTGAAAGCATTCAGTCCAGGCCATCGTGGTGGAGAAGGCAAGGAAGTCAAGGTCACACTGAATCTGCAGGGTGGAACCACCAAGTATTCATATTTGGTGCTCATCTTGCTTTCTCCAGTTCAGTTTCCTTCTTGTTCAGTCCAGGACCCCAGCTTATGAGATGGTCCCAGCCATATTCATGGTAGACCAAGATAGAAAGGAGAATTTTATGGCGACAGGAGAAAGGAAAGGAGTCCCCTGGCCCCCAGATCCAGTTGTAGCCTCTCATCAGCAAAGAGCAAGAATTCCAGCATTAACAAGTGCTTAAAGCCTTTTCTCCTCTTTAGCTATAACCTGAAGTTTTCCAGGAAACTCATCAGAGAAACTCCATTTACAGGGAAAAAATACATGCTAAGCCCCTTGTGCAGCCCGAGTGGCTTCTGGTTTTATCAGATTGTATTTCCATCCAAGGCATCCCTAGAGCCACCTCATTTGTTAAAAGAAAGAAAAGGAAGTTTCTTAGCTGCTTTTTGAGATGAGACTTGAGATCCATCAAAATGGTAGACTATGTATGGCCACTGCTAAGACAATCCATAGCTCCCTTTTCTGGAGGTGCTGGTCCCCACGCTTGGGCATGTCGTATTTTGTACTCATCTCTTTTTTCAGAAGCCTGCACCCATGCTCTTGGTGTGTCTGACCTGAGCACCTCTCTATATCCAAGCCTCCTGTCTAAACAATCTAATCAGTTCACAGTCTAGCCCTGCTTTATAAACTGCCTAATCCTGAAACTGGTCTACATCAAACACATGAATCCTGGTTTTCCCTGAGTCACAGTCCTAACAAACTAGGGGAATACTGTTAGGGGGACAGTGTCCCTGTCCCACCACTGACAGTTCTTCCTCAGTTAAGCCTCTCCAGAAGCACCCTCACAGACATAACCAGAGCTGTGTCTCCCTGCAGTCAAGCTGTCAATGAGATTAACCCTCCCACATTATGTGAAATAAATCACATGCAAAGTGCTACTTATTGCATAGTATCACTTATATAAAATGCATCACTTAAAGGAAAAATCCATAAATCAGCACCCTATGTTTGATCCCTAGCTCTGGAAAGAAAAAAAGGGAGATGAGAAGGAAGGAAGGAAAGGAGGAAGGAAGGAAGGAAGGAAGGAAGGAAGGAAGGAAGAAAAGAAGGAAGGAAAAAGGGAGGGAGAGAGGGAGGGAGGGAGGAAGAGAGATAGGGAAGAAAGGAAGGAAGGGAGGAAGGAAAAAGGAAGGAAGGGAGGAAAGAAGGAAGGGAGGAAAGAAGGAAGGGAGGAAGGAAAGGAAGGAAGGAAGAAAGGAAAGGAAAGGAAGGAAGGAAGGAAGGAAGGAAGGAAGGAAGGAAAGAAGGAAGGAAGGAAGGAAGGAAGGAAGGAAGGAAGGAAGGAAGGAAGGAAGGAAGGAAGGAAGGAAATAAATAGGTAAGGGAGTAACACAGACTACTGTTTCGTTTGGGGTGGTGGAAATGTTTGGATACTAGATTATTGTGCTGACTAACACACTCTGAGAGAGAGTAAAGAGATGGATGGCTCAGTGGTTAGGAGCACTTGTTGCTCTTGCAGAATATTCAGGTCAGTTCCCAATAATTCGCAACCATCTTTAACTCCAGTCCCATGGGATCTAATGCTCTCTTTTGACCTTCATATACAGACAGCACACTCATACACATAAAATAAATCTAAAAATAGTTTTAAAATGTATTTTAAAAACCATTGAATTATACTTTTTAGAGTGATATACTTTATGGTGTGTGAATTATACATTTTGAGTCAGTATTGTGCCCAGTGCTTGGAAGGAAGGGGTATTTCTCATCTATAAACATCTCAGCACAACACTCAGACATTACTGTGTAAATTTTTATGTACTTTTCTGGTAGATTCATGGCACTCTGGGTGTCTGCTTTAAATGTAATGGTTAAAACAATAAAGCAACAGGACATGGGGACACACACCTGTAGTTCCAGGACTTCGAAGGCAGAGGCAGAAGAATTATTGTGAGTTTGAGGCCAGCCTGGGATACAAAGCAAAACCCTGTCTCAAGCCCACCTCCACCTTCACAAAATAATACTATAACGGAGTTGAAGCTTTCTGAAACCAAATTATTTATGCTCAGGTAGAATGAATATTTAAAGAGCTGCAATATTGAAATCCTATTTGGATTTATAATTTCGCTTTTCCTCATATATTTTTAGTATTCTTTTTAAAAATATTCTATCTCAGAAGCAAAATCCTTCATTTTTAGAGGGGAGGATCACATCACAAAACTTCTGGAAGTGGTTCACAAAACACCTTTAACTAGATAAAGAATGAATCAAACTGAAGATGTGATATATCATAAGTTATGGGTGAAAGACTTGTGGGGTTTTTCTTACTATCATAAAAGTTCGTTCATGAAAACATTAAATCTGAAAAATCCATGGCCCAATGTTCACATCATAGTTACCCAGATCATCTGGGGAGACCTGTGTAGCTGGAGGGCTTCTCTCCAGGTTCCCCAAGCCCCGCAGCCCCACAATCCACTTATAAAATAATCACTCAGACGCTTATATCACTTATAAACTGTATGGCCGTGGCAGGCTTCTCGCTAACTGTTCTTTTATCTTAAATTAACCCATTTTTATAAATCTATAGCTTGCCACGTGGCTGGTGGCTTACCGGCGTCTCTACATGCTCTTCTCCTCGCGGTGGCTGCAGTCTCTCTCCCCCAGCCTTCCGCTTCCCAGAATTCTCCTCTCTCCTTGTCCCACCTACCTCCTGCCTGGTCATTGGCCATCAGTGTTTTATTTACATAGAGTGATATCCACAGCAGACCTGGATTTCTGTGGATGAGCCATTATGTTTATGTCAAGCCTGCCAATATGCTGTACCAGCCCCTGGTGTTACCACCAGACCCATGGTCTGCTACTAGCCATCTCCACATTTATCTGTCACATGACCGTGAAAGGACCCAATTCTATCACTGATCCTCAGACATGATGGCTGGGATGTGATCAATGATGACTTCTGGCCCAAGTTTTTCTTCAACTCGGCAGAGTGAGCTTGGCTCCGGGCTTCTCTTCGGTGGCTCAGAGCTGTCTTGAACAGAATTCATGGTCTCCTTCAGATCTGAGGAAGACACCACTGAAAATAAACGTGCAAAGAAGTCAGGGCAGGCTTGGCGGTGGTGGCGCATGCCTTTAATCCCAGCATTCGGGAGGCAGAGGCAGGCAGATCTCTGTGAGTTCGAGGCCAGCCTGGTCTACAGAGCAAGATCCAGGAAAAGAAGTCAGGACACAGGAAACTCTTCATAATTACCTCCTGAATGCTGTCAAATCGAAACAGAACATAGGCAGCAAAGGCAAGCCTCCTGGTAAACAATGTGTGAAGAATATATGCTCATCCTTAGAAAGCATTCTGTAGAACTGACAGTCGAACTCAATAAATAAGAGACCTCATAATGTGCAGACACCTTAACAGCTTTTCTCTGGCTCGTCTACCATGGCTCACACGCAACTGGCAAGAAGTGACATTTCCAGAAAAATGTGAAGCTATTCAACTATTTTAACCTCCAGGTTCTTCTCAAACTGAATTTAAAAAAAAAAATTGCTTGAGTAGAGGGTCTGGTGAAGGGGCTGTCCATAGGTGCCATGTCAGGCTGCGAAGGTGGCGAGAGGAAGCCCCTGAAACAGCCCAAGAAGCAGGCCGAGGAGATGGACGAGGAAGACAAGGCTTTCAAGCAGAAAGAAAAAGAGGAGCAATAGAAACTCGGGAGCTAAAAGCCAAGGCCGCGGGGAAGGGGCCCCTGGCCACAAGTGGAATTAAGAAATCTGGCAAAAAGTAAGCTGTTCCTCGTATCTGAGATGACGGTGGCCCTCTTCCATTCCTATTTAAACATCTGGATGCCCTGCCATAACATCTTTGCCACCCTGGAGCTTGTTGTACATTGTAGTAAACTTTTGTAAAATAATAATAATAATAATAATAATAATAATAATAATAATAAATACAGTGGTTCATTGTCAAAAAATTACTTGAATAACTTTAATCCTGTGCTAAAGATAAAAATCCTATTTTTAAAATCTGTTTTATTTTATTATTATTTTTGTTTGTTTTTTGAGACAGAGTTTCTCTGTGTAGCCCTAGCTGTCCTGGAACTTACTTTGTAGACCAGACTCACCTGGAACTCACAGAGATCCACCTGCCTCTGCTTCCTGAGTGCTGGGATTAAAGACATGTGCCACTACCGCCCAGTGAAAATCCTATTATTTAATGATCTCACAACTCTAGGAAATTTTAAAAAAGTAATACTAACAAATCAAATAATCTACAAGTTTTTGTTTCAGCCTGAGTTTTCTTTTCTTTTTCCCTTGAGATAGGTTCTTGTCATATAGCCTATGCTCATCTTGAACTTCTGATCCTCAAGCTGTAGTATCTTGACTGATGGAATTGCAACAACCATGATGTTAGAATATACATGTATAAAAGGTAATGCTTGTAGCAGGCTGTCATATATGATATATCAAGCATTTATCATTATTTCCCAGCATTGGGAATATTCAAAAATCATTTACTACTGAAATACACAATTTTGAAGTGTACAGTTTTGAGAAAAATATGCATGAATCTTGGACAGCCATAGCATGTTGATGACTTTTTCATTACTGTGAAAATGTGAAGAAACAATGTAAAGGAGGAAAAATTAATTTGAACTAATGACTTCAGAGGTCTTTGTCTATCTTGGAAGAGAGAAGCTGGCATCATGGCATTCAGAAAGCAAGAGATGATGCTGTATTAAAGGGCCTTAAAAAATTCCATCAGAGGTCCCCCAACCAAGAGGATGGTGCCACTCCCATGCAGAACAGCGTTCTCCCCCAAGTTAATTCTGTCAAGAAACAATCCCCCCAGAGCTGTGTTTACTAACCTGTTAGGAGATGCTCAATCCAACCAACCTGTCAATCAATATTAAGACATTTCTCCTAATCTACCTGTAATTGGTTGGGGTTTTGTAAGAAAAAATAGAGAGCAAAATATAGAGAAAGGATTGGCACTGTGTGCTTGGGCTTGGAAAAATGACTGGGTCCTGCTGGTAAATAGCTGGAATTGCTATCTACTGATTAGCAAGTTTGAAATCCTGCTCATAGGTGGCATTTGTCATCTTGTGAATTCAACTGAGAACTGAGAGAAGTCAGGACTGTTAGTCATAGGGAGGTTTAAATGACATAGTTTGAATGTTTGTCTCCATGCCCAGATTTGAGTCACTCAGGCCTGAAGAGGAGGAGCTGCAGTACCCAAGTTCCCTGAATTCTGTTTCCTTATATTAAAAAGGGAAGAGTTGAGAAGCGTTTTGATCTGTGCCCTCCTGCCTGCCTCTGACTAACCTCACCAAGATGGTGATCAGGTCTCTTGTGATAACTAGGCCTGATAAGTTTTAGAAGGAAAATCACGGTAGCCTTGTTTATAAAGAGCTTAACAGAAAATACAGAAGACAATATGGGAGTGAGTGAGAGCATGTGCAGGCTTGCATGCATGCTCCTGTGCATGTGCGCGAGCACACACACAAGTTGAATAAAAATCTAGTAAACATAATCAACGGTTGCCAAGGGTGATTCTAACACACCTCAGCTGTCTGTATGACAACATTACCAAAAACTATCCATTCTTTATAAAAATCCTTACCTAGTCTCAAATTATTTGTAAATCAGTGGACTTAAAAATATTTTTCACTCCTCCTAAAGACCTTATGGGGACTCTCCAAGGGGAACAAAGAACATAACCCTGCTCCATGCTCCTTCTGTAAGGGTAGAAAGACAGACTGAGAAACACACCCTTAATGGCCTGGAGGCTGATGCTGAAAAGGCCTCCCAATTTTATAGCTATTCTCCTAAGCCTCAAGAAAAGAGGAGGAAGACAACTGGTGTTCAGTTATTTCAAAATTGCTGTTAATTTTTGAAAACAATGCAAATATGTGAAAAAGATTCTAAAGTGAAGGGGGTTGTGGATTGGTGGTAGAGTTAATGCTCATTATGCATGAAGCTCTGGCTTCCAAGCTTGATTCCTGGAAAACTGAACTTCCATTACATAACATCCTCTCTACCTCCCATCTCCTTATCCCCCACTCCAGTGGTAACTAGTATGTATTTCATGTGTATATGAATATCACATATATATATATACTGTATATATGATGATATATGATATATATCATATATCATACACATTGCACCCATAACATCTTTCTGTTTTTCATCATAGGATCACACTATATATTTTCTCTAAAGCAAGTTTTTATTCAGTGTGCTGGATAGTTTTCATGTCATTAGACAAAATTCTTACTCTTTTAGCAACTGCAAAAGGTATCCAAAGTAGCGGTGTGTAGTAATATGTTCTCTCTGTGGGTGCAGAATGTCATATTGTTCTTTTTAAAAAAAATTCATTCCTTGAGAATTTTATACATGTATGCAGTGCATTTTGATCATATCCATCACCTACTCTCCCTCAAGCTGTAAATAATGTATCTTTTTTTGTTTTGTTTTGTTTTGTTTTTCGAGACAGGGTTTCTCTTGTGTAGCTTTGTGCCTTTCCTGGAACTCACTTGGTAGTCCAGGCTGGCCTCGAACTCACAGAGATCTGCCTGCCTCTGCCTCCCGAGTGCTGGGATTAAAGGCGTGTGCCACCACCGCCCAGCATAATGTATCTTAATGACATTTAAATGTCTGAACTTCTTCATTAGTCACACTGGGGCACAGAGCATCTTAGTACACAAATCTGATCTTTATGTGAGGATTCCTATTTTTTAAAATAAACATTTCAAAACATGATGAGGAAGCTTGTCAATCTGATGTTCTGTCAATCTTGTCTTTTAGAAATCAGTCCTCACAACATACATGTAAATATATTTTAATTTTTTTCTGACTCCAGTTTTTTTATGAGGCACAACATAAATAGAATATATGGAAAGGTGTCATAAGGCCTTTCTTTCATCATTTGTAAACTACAGGCCAAGTGTTAATAAGTAGGTTTCTGTTGAATGAATGAATAAAAGTGAAATGAAAGACTCATACCTGATCACTGAAATGATATATCTTCATTTCTGTGGATGTGGAATAAGAAATAGGAATTTTTGGTCTTCGTCTACAGTCCTGAGTCCCCGTCAATTCTGAGTTCCAAGGGTGGAAGGTGCATCTTTGGTTATAATAGTTGGTTCTGGGCCATTCTGAAGTTCTTGAAAGTTGGTAAGTGCTCAGGGTGTGTTTGTGATTTGTTACAAGGCCTTCTAATTTCTCTGAGTTTTGATTACTGAAATGACTAAGGTCGAGACCCTTGGGTAAGCTCAGGGTGGAACTCTGTCCACAAAAGAGGGCTTTCAGAGCCACACGTGGACTCTGGGAAAGACCCTCCTTGATGGAAGCATCTGCAATTATGTCTTATTAAAACTCCTGGTCAAAAGCTTTGCTGGGTACCTGGGCTGCCTTTGGACAATTGTACTAGGAAATTGAGTTCCCACAGGAAGCATTGAAATAGTGTGCCCTGGCCCCTCATCCTCTCCCTCTGCATCTCATCACGTAACTGCCCATTTCTATGCTGGGAAACTGCAGAACTAGGGTTGCCCTCAGCTCTGTCAGATACTCTAACAAATTAATCAGACCCCAGCTGGGGTCACAGGAACTCCAGGCTGGGTGACACACTCTGTCAAAACAGCATCACCTACCAAGGGACTGAGTGTTCAAACACATGGTCCTATGGCAGACATTTCATTTTCAAATCATAAGAAGTACCAAGATCAAGAAACTGTGACATCGCATGAGTGTGCACGTGCGCATATGCATACATCTGCACACACACACACCTACATATTATACACACCTTTTTGGCAACGAAACTCTATATGGATTTTTTCTGCCATTTATTTTTAACTTACATGTCTAAACATTTTATATTAAAGTACACATCTACAATATCTTCGGTAGCATTTTAATAAATCAGCTATTCTTGAATCTCTCAGAAAAACTGTAATATTCTTGCACAAAGGCAGGGTGTTTGTGCCAGACAGACAGTATCTATAGCAGCTTGCCTGGTCTGCCTTGCCTTACTCACCTAATATGCTTGAGAATAAACAGACACCTAACAGACACACTTGGAAACAATACTGGATCCTCTAACACTGCTCAACAATAGCAGCTTTATTATTAGTTCTTTACCATGACTCAAAGTTCATCCATTTTAATTGCTATATTGAGACAGCCAACTCATTCAATACCTTGCCATGAGGTAGTATGAACTACACCCACAGATGTGTCTTGAGTCTTGAGAATCCCCTCCTCCCTCTCCTCCTATTATATACCGCTAAACTCAGCTGAGAGGGCTATATATACCTATATATGTGACAGTCGTTCCCACTTGCATTCACTGTGACCCACAACCCGTAACACACACACACACACACACACACACACACACACACACACGAGTCATTTAATATAAGAACACCACCTTCTCGACACAAGATTAACTCTGTTTTCTGTTTGACTTCTTCTAAATGTTGGTTATGTCTTAAGATTCATTTCGTAGGCACTATTGGTTGTGACTTGGAATTTGGAAACCACTGCATTGAGCCCAAGTCTTTCTCTGACTAATGGCCATTTTACAGCATTGGCCAACTCTTTTCTTTCCATCACTGGAGAACAATGAAACAATTCATTTTCTTTTTTTATGCATGTATTAGAGGCTGGGGATTGAACTCAGGGCCCTGCACATGATAAGTACATGCTCTCATGCTCTACCACTTACCTACAACACCCCCAACTTCAGCAATATTTACATTGGAAATAAATTTTACCAAATACACTACTACAGATATGTTCTTGAGTTTTCTTTTTCTCTTTCTTTTTATATGTGCAATATGCATGCATGTGTACATGCACGATTTCATGTGTGTGAATGCTCATATGTGTACACATGTGTGCATATGGAGTTCTAAAGTTGACACTGGGTATCTTCCTCAATCACTCTCCAATTTATTGATTGAAACAAGGTATCTCAGTGAACCAGGTGCTTGTCAATTCCACCTCCTCTAGATAATCAACCTGTGCTAGGATCCGCTGTCCCTGCCTCCTGAGTGCTGGGACTACAGGCAGCTGCCATAGCTGCCTGGCTTTTCCATAGGTTCTGGGGACCTGAACTCTACCCTCAAGCTTGCATGGTAAGTGATTTATCCACAGAGCCATCTCCCCAGCCTGAGTAAATTTTTAGAGTATATTGAGATATTCTTCCTAATAATTATTTCAGATTTAGTGTGACTTGAGGGTACCTTAAACAAAACAATATATATGATTACCAATAGTGGACTTGGAAGAGAATTAGCTAACTTCTTGTTTTCCCCTGTTTCCTTATCACACACATGAATGTTTATGGTCTATGGTATTTGGCATGTGAGTGTGGCAACTTGGTAATGTGAGCTAGAATTAGTTCCTTGGAATTCTCCTCCCAATCTCAAAACTAATTAACTTTGAGAAAATGATTACATTTCCCTGGCCCCCAATTATGCCATCTATAAAATGAGGACTTAATGATCTCTTTGATCTCTTTAAACTTTAAAAGTATATGATTTTATGCTGTAAAACATGATACAGAAACCATCTATAAAAGCTTGCAGTATAAATGGGCTTGTGCAATGTCCTAGCTTGGCCCATATCTAATTTCTTCCAACACTTCAGTCTGGACCTTGGAATGAGAGAGAACCCCTGGACTGGGTTCAGCCACGGAGCAGCCATGTGGGGAAAAGTACTGAAGGCTTCCACATAGTTCCTTCTGTCTGCAGAGCCATACCTTAAAGGAAAACATAAACGATAAAAGAACTCCTGTGGTGGGCAAGTATCTTGGGGAAAACAACAGAAAAACATCTACAGAGAGCAGAGAATTTGGAACCAAAGGAAAATGTGCTGAAAGATTAAGTGACAGAACAGCACACTTAGTTTCAAGAGCTGCTGAATGCAGAGGGTGTTTGTCTCGTTTGTCACTGTCCAGCCTCTTTGGTTTCTTGTGTGTGTGTGGGGGGGGAGGGCATGTGTGCCTGTATTTGGGCGTATGCTTGTGTGGTGGGTGTCTGTATACGTATACTGCATACATGTGAACACCCTTGGTTGACGTCAGAGCTCTTCCTCAATCATTCTCCATCTTATTCACTGATGTAGGGCCTTGCAATTGAAACCAGAACATTCTAACTCAACTAGTCTAGCTAGTGGGATTCTATGTCCTTTGCAGAGCAATGCAATTATAAGCAGACTGCCACTCACACCCAGCTTTTATGCAGGTCGTGGACATCCGAAATCCATTATTCAATGCTAGCGCTAGGAGTACTTGACCTTCTGATCTATCCCCCCCACCCTCCAGGACCTTTTAAAACACCCCTTTCTCCCATTACAAGCCCTTCCTCCTCCAGATGGAAGCCTGGATTCCTTCATGAGGCTGCTGACAAAGCTAGGTTCCGGCCATCAAACATGCTCATCTGCTCTGGACTTAAGTAACAAAAATAATAAGAATAAGTAGTTGAAGAGAGTCCCCAGCAATAGCCCTGCATGTCTGGGGGACCTGTGCACGACAGCAGGAATAGGGCTTTCTTCTAGAAGCAGTCCTTGCTACAGTACGTGGCTCCTAAAGCTTGGTTCAGACCCTCCCTGGAAAATCTCTGACTGTTCTAAGGCCATTTAATACATTTAAAGCAACTTACAATGAAGACTGCTGTTTGCAACTAACAACCCCAACAGGTACTGCACAGTACGTTCTATTTGCCAAGGAGATAAAAGGATAATTTGTGCGAAAGGCTGGAAGTTCCGTTTGAAACTATATTCTATTCTGGACGTTAAATATGGCTCTCTGGAGGAAGGAGGAAGGCTGGCTGTGGAAGAGTAGGTACAAGCAGAAACCAAACAGTAAAGGGAAGCCATTGGGGAACTTCAGAACGCCAGCCCACGTGTATGTGCTTGGCCTGAACAAGCAGAAATGACTTAGTGTGGAGGTCCTCTTAAATGTCAGTGGGTTGGAGCTTGATACGGGCACTTTCAGGGTTGAAGTTAACTCACCTTCAAAGACCTCCATATTATTAGTCTTAAAATACCAGCTCAATGTTACAAGTTCATTAGATTCCCAGAAGAATGCAACTAGAAGAAAGGTCCAAAGAAACAACCTCTTGTGACTATAGGGAAAGTGTGGAAGAAAGAAGGGAGAGGGAGCAAGACTGGTTAGGAGAAGGTCCAACATAGCCAGCTATGTCATAGGATTGGAATCTGTGTGTAAAGCTTTTACAGCCAGCTGATCATGAGGCTGCCTTAATAAATAACAGGCCATGACATGATCATCTCAACTTTGTGACCCACACTTATGCTATCACTAGAAGACGTGGGTTAGGCATTCTACAGTCTAGTTGGGTGATCTCAGGTCAGTCCTCCCTACACATGATAGCTGACACTATCTGGGCATAAAGAGCATGGTGGGGAATGGAGGAGGAATTACAACTGTGTACAGTTCCAGCCACTTCTTCCAAACTAGCTCTTAATCTTTATTTCTTTGCCATGGCATATATAACTTCCACAAATATTCCAACCTTGTATAACTGAGACTCGAAATTGTGAGGAAAGAAACTATGGAAATGATGTAATAGCTCACCTCTGAGCAGTGCACCTGTAGCTGCTCATAACAAGGCAGGGTATGAACCATGAGTGTTAAAGTCTTGCAGTCTAAAAAAGAAAGTCTTTGTTTCTCATTCACAAAAAAAAAGTGTGGCACATTGAAGGAGATGATCATATGGGTAACGTTACTTCTACTTCCACTTGTAGAGAAATCACCCCTAAAAATCTTCATTGTTCAACAACTGCCTGAAAGATCATACTGCATGTCACCTCAGCTCAGCTGTCAGAACTGAGCCAAGCTCCACACCTTTGGTTTCCTTCAGTCATCTTAACTTGAGACTAGTAATGAGTCACCCAAGAAAATGTGCTACAGATTAAGTGGGAGAAATTTAGAAAGGAAATGGATGACAGGTTCACCAAAAACCTCCCAAAGATCGAAGGTATATTAGTCATCTATATCTTGTGATGAATTGCCCAGAAACTCAAAGCTTAAAACAATACATATTACTTATAGCAGTTTGTGGACACCTAACATTCAGGAGACTAGGGCTGAGTGGTTCATGAGCTTGGGCATCAATTTCTGAAATGTCTGCAGTCATACAAAGCTTGGCTAGAGCTTGTGGAGTAACTCCATAGTGGCTCATTCTCATGAGTGACAAATGGTGGTGGTTGTTGCCATGTTCTGTTTTTGAAAAAGGCTACTCAAGGGACTAGAAAGATGGTTTAGTCAGTAAAATGTTTGTTGTGTGAGCAAGAGGACCTGAGTTCAGATCCCTAGCCCTTATGTAAAAAAGCTGGATAGAGCAGCATTAATTCATGTTTAGTGAGTAAAGACTTCAAATGGATGAGCTCTGGATTCAATAAGAGCCCTGTCCCCCAAAATAAGGTAGAGAGTGGAAGACACCCAATGCTGACCTCTAGCATCTACATGTATTATATGCACACAACCACACAAAGGCTATTTGGATGTTTTCATGACATGGTAGCTCATTTGCTCCCCTGCCTCCCCAACCAGGAGTCTAAAAGGAACAATGCAAAACCTTCCATACCCTTTATGACCTAGCACTGATGTCAGCCAGCAGCACCTCACAATAATTTGTTGGGGTCAACAGGGCATCTCTGATATAGTGTGAAAGGAGACAAGTGAATACCACAAGATAAGATTCAAGGAGGAAATGAACTCTGTAGCCAGAAGCTTTTCTGTGTCCCACCTGCCAGTTCCCAATCCCACTTGTAAATAATCACTCAGAGGCTTAATAATAATTACAAACTGTTTGGTCTATGTCTCAGGCCTATTGCTAGCTAGCTCTGACATCTTAAACCATTTCTATTAATCTATATTTTGCCATGTGACTGTGGCTTTACCAGCTGGCTGGCATCTTGTTCCTTGGGCACTGGATGGCCTCTCCCCTGGCCCTACCTTTCTTCTCCCTCATCTCTCTTGGATTTCACACCTGGCTCCATCTTGCTGCCATAGGCCAACACAGCTTTATTTATTAACCAATGGGAGCAACTTATATTCACAGCATACAGAAAGACCATCCCACCGCAGAACTCAACCAGGAAACTAGCTACTAAAAACCAAGGGGGTGTGGCTAGAAAGGGAACATCACTTCTGCTTGAGATAGTAAGAGATGAAAGGTACCCCAAATCTGGAATATTGAGAACACAAGGAAGAAAGTACAAAGAGTTAAAAAAAAAAGTACCCCAGGAGCTTGGCTCTACATCTGAATGGGCAAAAGCCCTAGCAGAGGCTAGTTCCTTGGGAGATATTTTACAAAAGTGGACCTCTCCGTCAGACACAACTGAAGGAAAGGCGATGTTGGAACTCTACCAGGCTTTTCCTCAGGAATTAAATCCCAAAAGATAAATCCTTCATATTTTCTGTATACCCTTCCTTTGTAGCATCAAACCCATTCCACTAAAATTGAAAGGGTCCATCCACAGGCCAAGGGTAAAGATGCTTTACAACAAGTGTGATCTAGTGATGGTGATGAGCCACTGAAGCTCATGCTAGTGAACTTAGGGATGCATCTTCCTGGGCATGCCATAGGATGAATGACAGGGAGCAACTGCAGCCTGACACTTGTGTTTATGCCAGGCTTGCATGCTTTATGTAGCGAGGCCCTCAGTAAGCAAGGACACTGACTAGAGTCAGTGTTGTGGGATATTGTACACTGTGTGAAGATGTGTCATTGTGATTGGTAAGTTTAATTGCCAATAGCTAGGCAGGAGAGGTAAGATGGGACTTCTGGGCAGAGAAGAGGTTGGGTTTAGAATCTGGCACAACAGGAGATGCAAGCAAGGCACTGAGGAGGTTGGATGCATAGAAAGTAAAAGAGGTTAAAAAGCCACGTGGTAGAACATAGATTAATAGAAACTGGCTAATTCAAGTTATAAGAGTTAGTTGGGAATATCTAAGCTAAAGACCAAGCTTCCATATTTAATAATAAGTCTCTAAGGTGTCATTATTTGGGGGCTGGCAGTCCAAAGAGAAAGTCCAACTATATTTGGTGCCCAACGTGGGGCATGCATATCCACATAGAGCCTGAGAAAGCTGAAAAAACGTTTCAAACACAGAGTCAGTTATGACTTCTTGAAAACCATGGTCTCTTGGGTAGGCCTGGTGCTTGGGGCATACAGAGGTGTGATCTGTATGCTGTAAACCTCCTTTAAGAGGCCCTGCTATGCAACTGAGCACTTGAATGGCATACTACTGGATAGAATGGGAGACTAGATTGAAACACCTGCCGCAGCATGAACTCAGCAACTTCCCAGAGCTGAGGTGGATAAATGCAGCTCCTGGCTGATACCCACAGGCACGAGGCTTGGCTGTTACCAACCTGAATGGGTTGGAGCCAGCCACCAGTACCATATGGTAAGTAGAGCTGTGCAGCAGGTAGCCTACCTGTCACCTAGCCATTTAAAGTTTGGCTCATGTGGTCCAAGAAATGCTGCAGACATGCACACACACACACACACACACAAAAAGCCAAGTCTAGGAAGAGAAAACCTGTGAACAGGCACAGTTTGCTTGAAAATGTGCTTAGATGCTGAAGAAAGAAAAGAAAATGACTATAGACAGTCAAAAATAAATAGTTTGAAAATAATTAAGTCTTTAAAGAGAGAGTAAAGCAGTGTAAGGAGAATAAGCCACAATATAAGGATGGGAAATACACAGGGTGTCTGGATCCTTGACGTTTCTTTGTTGACTTTGAATTTTTTCATGCTAATGAACAAAATATGGCAGCTGCTGAGAGATACTAGATTGTGGAGGAAATAAAAGTACTGAATCAAACCAGTCTATATATTTTAAGAATGTCTTAATTTTAGAATGGAAGTCAAAAAATGTGTTGCATTGGGGGGGGGGCAGGTTATGCCTCTGTTTCCCCAGGAAACAAAAATACAGTCCTGCCTCACAGACTAGTCAGGACTTCAGATAAACCCTGCACTTCCCCATTACACAGAGACTGGACAACAAATGATACAGCTAGCTCTCCCAGGACTTGACCATTATCCTAGTTTTCTTGGGGTCTCCCAAAGATGCCTCCAGCCTCAGACAGCAGGAATAATTTTAAGAACATGATGCCAACATTCCCAAGAAGTGGGGTTGGTTATGAATGTTTATCATAGTTTAGGGGGGTCATTTGAAAGTTGTTACTGCTCATAGTTAGGGAGAAAACTAAGCAAAAGAGGTTAGATTCAGGGATCTTTTAATGAAAAGATTAAAAAAGGGGGATATAGGAATGATAGAGGAGAAGGGTAGATTATTGAATATACTTTTAAGCTAAAAAAAGCAACTACTAGTCTCAAATATTTTACATCAGTATGGATTTCTATATATTGATACAAATGTAAGGTTATTTTTGTTATCTTGTATATGTACCTCTACTCTTGTTTAAGGTATTGTACCTATGCAGCTCATTTAAAAATGTAAATTCTAGTCTTTAAAAGCTATTATTATAAACTATTTAGTATAATTAAGAAATGCAGGTTAGTAGTTAGTCATCTACAATATTTAGTCATGTTAGATATGTTTTCAAGGTCAAACACATGTATTTTGGATAAAAAGATGGTCTTCAAACACTTCAGAGATCTGCAGAATATGGCATTTAATATGTTTTAATAATATAAGGCTTTTCATGATCATGAGATACATCTGCTCCTGGAAGCACCAATCTACTTCAGACAAGATAATGGGCACTGAAGACTCTCCATATGGAGTTTGCTTTCATTATGGGAAAGCTAGCCATTTGGACAAGAAAGTGCCTTTGCCTTGACTGCCGACAGTATGACTGTCCAAACAGGATAAGCAGGACACAAAAGAAGGCAACTACTGAACTTTGCCAAGACAAGGTATGTCAGTCCTTCAAAATTCCTGTTTCACAGAAAAGTCTGTCAGATATTCTAGGCCTGTAGGCTGAAGGCAGATGCCCCAATGTTGCAGAGGAACTGTGGGTGACTTGTTCAGGCAGCCAGCTCTCTCTGTCATTTCTGTAGTTTTGGAAGTTGTTTGGTCTCTACTTCCTGTTTACTCAGGTAATATTTTATCCTTCTTGGGTCTCTAATGGGGTTGAAGTCTAGATAGTTACACCATTTTTCTTGTTATCAAAATCAGAAAAGAAACTTACATAAGAGAGGTAAAATTAAAAAAAATTCATTTACCATGGTCTCCTATTCCTTGTTAAAAAAAAAAAAGAGAGAGAGAGAGAGGTAAAGTTTACAAGGTTGATAAATGTAAAAGCTTAAGTTTTTTATCTAAGAAAATATTTTAAGGTCTAAAAAGATATTTTTAGGATAGTAATACAAGTTATGACAGAAAATGGTTTAGGTATAAAACTTTGAACTCACTAAGATAGAATATATAATAGAGTAGTTTCTCCAAATTTGCCCAATACAAATTGTAAATGTAATTTTTACCTGATAATTGTTCTTATTGTGTATAGTTTTACTATGTTAGAATTAAAACCCTTTCCTTTTTATTTAGACAAAAAGGGGGAAATGTTGTAGGATATTGTACATTGTATGAAGATGCTGTGACTGGTTTAATAAAAAGCTGAATTGCCAATAGCTAGGGAAGAGAGGTTAGGCAGAACTTCTGGCAGAGAGGAACTCAGGGTTAGAATCTGGCATGGCAGGAGATGCCAACAAGACACTGAGGAAGTTGGAGGTACAGAAAGGAGGAGAAGTAAAAAGCCATGTGGTAGAAAGACCTATTACACATCTGAGCTGCCCCTGTATGAATTCAGCATAGGAGGACCTAATTTTATTGAGTGCCTAAAGCATGTTTTCCATAGGCTGATTACTTTCTACAATTGGTTACATTTCAACAGTGGAAACTGAGGCTTGTAGTAGATAAAGGTGACAGGGTTTACTAAGTATGCCCCAATATCCACTTAGACTTTCTACTTGTCACACTCCAACCTCCATAGGTTTTGATGGGCACGTGGCTGACCAACTAAGGATGGCAATTCTGAGCCTCCACTGTTGTTATATGTGTCATGTGATCGAATAGTAGTTAACAGAATGTGGCCAGAAGTGATTTGTAACTTGTAGAACATTCCCTTTAACCTTGTGCCTCTACCACCATCTGTTTCTCATACTCCATGTGATAAGAGTATAGATTGTTGAATTCAACAATGCAATTGAGACATTTTATGGCATGGAAAAACTCAAGTCCATGAATGACCACATGACACTGCCTACCAGCTTAGACTTCCTACTTTAAAACATTTGTTGTTATTACTGTGTGTGTTTAAGTGTCCATAATATGGGGGGGGGCATGTGTGAGGATTATCTGTGAGTGACTTTTCCTAGGGAGACACAACATGCACACCCTAAAAAAGGCATCTATGGCCTACCAAAGTAGCAATTGCACCAAAGTCCAAAGTTTTATTGGGTTTACTACCAGGAGCCTGGGCATGGGGTCACAGAAGCAGGGATGATGACTCAACAGCAGCTGTATCACAGAGAAGTCCACCCTAACCACTCACATTGTTTTGTGAATGAGTGAAAATTCGTGAAAGCTCCATTCATGGACCCCATGCATAACTTGCTGGTAGCTCAACAGATTCAAGAATGTCATCTTGGCAGTGCTATTGGTCAGTCTCCTCCCTCAACAGTTGTTTATTGCTCCGAAGAAGCTGGGGAGGGCCTTTGAGAGTCTTCCAAGTTACTGCTTTCTTCAGCCATGAGATGTCTGTTTACCTAGCCTAGTCTCACAAACCCCCACCTCCCTCCTACAGGTTATGTATCAATTTGAAGAAAGTGCTATGCAGTTGGTCCCCGGGGGTGGAGAGTGTAGCCGGGTGGGAGGATAGCTTTGTTAGAGGGTTGGTTCCAGGGATGGGACTGAGGTGAACAGGCTTGCACTGCATGTGCCTTTATGCCCTGAGCTGGCTTGCTAGCCCTGAGCTGCCTACTTTTAAAGTAAAAGGAAAGTAATGTATTTGATGTAAAGCACTGTTATTTTGTTCACTATTAGAGTAGTTAAACCAATATTCTAACAAGTGCATTACCTTGTCAGAGATCACGTAACAGCAGAGGCAGACATGATGTATCTTCACTTGCTGACATTGGCTCTCACCTCCTGCCTTACCCTTTGATAAGCACAATGTCCCAGCTAGAAGAGTATGCTCCCCACCCCCTCTTTCCATACACTAATGTATTCTAAGAATTCAGTAAACATCTGAAAATAGCCATTCATCACTGACAATTGTATGTCCTGATTTATCAAAATCAAAACAAAGCCTCCCCTAAAGCTGAGTTCATCTGATTCTATTATGATAAATGATCAGCTTTTTTTTTTGAAGTGAACTCTGTTTATCACTCTTTTGAGGTTCTGACTCATTTTCTATAGAACATAAGTCTACTGGGGAGATAGACGTTACATTTGCTGATTGCTTTCAAATGAACTCTTCTCCAGACCTGTTTTGCCTGTAATCTTGTGTACATGCCTCCACCTTACCATCTTTGTATAGCTCTTCCTAGCCCATTCTAAAAACAGGAGTCTACACAGCTGATATTCAGACAACACTTACTGGTACAACCAAACTGGTTCATAATAAAATACTGAACTACTTCTATATTGGTAACTAGCCATTATCTGATGGCCTCCAACACCTCACCACTGCCCTAGCCTCCATAATCCTTTGCCAAGCACTCCAATCGAATTGACAGCCTCCAGAAACCACGTGGGAACTTCCAATTCCATGACCCAATTCATTTTGTCTTGATTGGCATGTCTATAAATTATTAGCATTTAAAAATGTCTCTGGAAAGCCAGGCATGGTAGCACACACCTTTAATCCCAGCACTCAAGAAGCAGAGACAGTTGGATGTCTTTGAGTTTTAGGCCATCCTGGTCTACAAAGCTAATTTCAGGACAGCCAGGGCTATACAGAGAAACCCTGACTCAAAAAACAGAGCAAAACAAAAACTCTCTGGAATGACAGCCAGTTTGTGTCTTTCAAAGCAAGTTCATAGAAATTTCTGTATCTAGTCAATTTCTGTAGGTAATAATCCCTTTAAAAGAACCTGTCAGTATAAAGATGTGAGCATCAATAATAACAATAGTAATCATTTTAAAAGATGCTATTCTCTTGATAGTTCTACATCTTCACAAAACAATGTGCACACCCTTATGATTCAAGGTCTGTGTTAGTAATATTATCCAATGTATTCCCTACAAAATTCCTATTACTGTAACATACAAACATACAGATACACACACACATACACACACACACACCTATACACACATAGACACACACAAACACATACACATAGATATGCACACAGAGACACATATACAGACACACAGACAAACACACACACACACACACACACATATATATATATATATATATATATATATATATATATATATATATACAGACATAAGCATACAGACAAACACATACACTTTTTAAGCTAATAGATCTATGCTATAGAGAAATGAATTAAATCACACATAATTCAAACCTACTTTCTGTAGCCTAACTACTGTTCCTGTATAATCCTACGCTCTTTGAACAAAAGTTATTCTGCTAGCCTCCAGTGTTAAGACACAATTCCTGGCATTGCAGTCCATCTCCACATGAAGCCCCACTTGGGTTGGTAATTATAGAGCAAGCCCTTCTCAAGCAACCTCATTTTCTTCTCTTCTGCTTTTGACAGCTCTAATATAATTTGTATGGCTTTTATGGCTAGCTACAGTGACATTACTTAAAAAACAGAAAATACATGATGTAAAACATTTGTATTTTTCCTGGTGTTTAATCAGCTGAATAAATGTTGGTAGACATTATTGGTGTTAGTATCAATAACAGTATTATTATATGAATAAAGAATAAATCTCTCTTGTTCTCCTGCTTAAGATCTCATGTGACTCCAGTCTTCAGCTTTCTGTTGCTGACAGAAACCAACATGACTAAAAACAACTTGGGAGGAAAGGGCATATTTCAGCTTACAACTCTCAGGACACTCTTTATTGCTGAGGGAAGTCAGGACAGTGATTCAAGGTAGGGTCCTGGATTCAGGAACTAGAACAGTGGCCATGGCAGTGTCTACTGACTGGCTTGCTCAATATGACTTCCCCAGTCAACTTTCTCATACAATTCAGGACCACCTGCTTAGGGATGGCAACACCCACAGTGGGCTGCGCTCTCCCACACCAATCATTAACCAAGAAAATGTCTGATAATCGTGTAGTTCATCATCCAGAGAAGTCAGAGCAGAAACTCAAGCGGGAACCTGGAGGTAGGGACTGATGCAGAGGCCCTGGAGGAATGCTGCTTACTTGCTTGTTGCTCATGGCTTGCTCAACCTGTTTTCTTGTAGCACCCAAGACCACCTTCCCAAGGGTGTCACCAAGAATGGGCCTTCCCACATTAATCAGTAATCAAGACAATACTCCATAGGCTTGCCTATAGGCCAGTTTTCTGGAGGCGTTTTCTCAGTTATGGTACGCTTTTCTCAGATAACTCTAGCTTGGGTCAAGTTGATTTAAAACTAGCAACACAGCTCACATTGCTTTTCTTTCTTTTTCTCTCTCAAAGCCAAGGGTTGAACCTAGGAGCTTGCACAGGACAGGCAAGCACTCTACCACTGAGTTACATTCTCAGCCCTTCCCAAACTGTAAAGGTTTCTATTGATTATGAACTTGGTAGTATCTAGACTCACCTAGGAGACAAGCCTCTAGGTACAGCTGGAGGGATTATCTTGATTAGATTAACTGAGATGTGGAAACCCATCCTGAAAGTGAGTGGTACCAACTGATGGACTTGCGTCCTCAACTACAGAAGAAGAAGAAAGCAAACTGAGCACAAGCATTCGTCGCTCCCTGGTTCCTGTTTGTGGATGCAGTGTGAGCAGCTCCTTCAAGCTCCTGCTGCCTCGACTGCCCTTCCATGATGGATTGTACCTCTAGCTGTGAGCGGAAATACACCCTCCCTTCCTTCCCTCCTTGACTCGCTTTTTTCAGTCTATTTAATCACAGCGACAGAAAAGTAACTAAGACATGATTGTTTTCCTTGCTGGTGTTTAACCAGCCCAATAAATGTCAGCAGCCATTATTGGTGTTAATATTGATAACAGTATAGTTATATCTAGGAAGACTACATTTCTTTACAGTTTACAGTATCCTTTGAAGAAGGGGTTGTGGAGGCTCACAAAGGTTCCTAGTGAGATCTGAGCTTGCTTTACCCAGCAGAGCTGCATTAGAGGATTGCTTGACCATGTGCATGATTACCAGGTGATTGGAAGGGTCTACACTTGGCTGAGCTAGGGGGAGGTCTTTTGCCCCACCTCTTGGCATTCCTATAAATAGCCCTTTAAACGAGACAGAAGAGGCTGGTGGATAAGGATCCAGGCCCTCCCGGGTCTATCCTGTGTTTCTACCTGTCTCTCTCCCCTCTATCCTTCCCTCTAAATCTCTTATCCCTCTCCTCAAGAGTATCCTGGGGTAAAATGTGGGAGCCGGTCACCCAGTTGGTCTCCCACAGGGGGCCAGCTTATTTTCTAGCGCTCTCCTCACATCATGCTTCTTCTGTTCTAGTTTGGGTTAGCTGTCTCTTACCCACGGCAACCTGGAATTTATCACGTAGATGTAACCCGCAGTCACTGCTCCATTTTCTAGACAATAGCTGTGTACAGGTAGGTGTTGTAGCTTCTATGAGGCATATTCTCCAATAGTGTTCATCTTGTAGCACTACTCTGAAAGCTGCAGAGCTTTTAGCGGCCGGGCTGGCATAAGCAGGTGATTAAGGTTAAGCCTTTGAAAGTCACATCTGCTTCTGGTTCTGTCCTGTGCTCCGGCTTTCCGGTTGGCACCATTGTAAGGAACTTGGCCGCACACTTCCACACAGAATCACCGCTACCCGTGCCTTCCTCTGCTGAAATGGACTGACTGTTCTCTAAACCAAAGAGAACTTTCCCTCTCTGAAGTTGTTTCTGCCTGGAATTTGGTCAAAATAACCTAAAATAATTAACACAGAAAAAGAGTCATCCAAGTCTTTCCCTTGAGTTTCTTCGTGGGTTTTCTGTCAATCTCTGCACGTCAAGTCAATATTTGAAGAGGAATTTGAGCTCTCTTGAAATCAGTGTTTTTGTTGTACCCAGAGTCCCCACAAAACCACCAAGAGACCCGAATCTGATGCAAAAGCCAAGAGTCTTGGTATTGTTACGAGTTAACTGAGGATTCTCCATCTGTCTGATGCAGCAGCAGAGCAGGAGAGACCCCGAGAAGCAATGGGCAGGGTTTTTAAAGCAAGGGGGGCTTGGGGTCTACAGACTACATAGGAACAGACGCGGGATTGGTTCATGCAAGTGGCAATCATGTTAGTAACTTTTAATTGGCTAGGGTTAGTTGGGGGTTACAGTTACCATTTTGGAGCAGACCTGGACAAGTCCCAGGCTTTGTCCTTGAGCTGCTGTGGAGGCTGGCTGGCCTAACACATTCCAATTGACCCATGCATGTAGCTCTAAGTTGGTGAGGGGTCCCAGACAGTAAACAACTGGCTGAACCTTGAGCAGTCAGAGTACGTGCAGAAAGGGAGCTACTGCAAGGACTATGTCTTTTGTTCATGGCCCTCCCAGAAACTGCTTGTCTCAGGAAACTGAAATTGAGGCCTGATCTCTGAGAGAAGACAGAGCATCCTGTTATGGCATCTGCTTGGTCCTTTCACTTTCATTTTGAAGCAATGCAGATCCTACGTAATAAGACTGAAACGAAAACAGAAACATGAGTTTATACCTAGTTTTTATATGTTAATATATGAATGGCCCTCTTCTCTTAAGCTGAACTGTATGCTTTTGTTCTATGGCTTATAAAATAGAGGAAGAAAGCATATTCATAGAAATGATTATAAATGTTATATTATTATCATTCATTCTTTTTGTTTGCTTGTTTTTTTGAGATAGGGTCTCTCTCTTATGTCACTGTGGCTGTCCCAGAACTCACTATTTAGAGCAGGCTGGTGTTGAGTTCATAAAGACCCACCTGCCTCTGCCTCCTGAGCACTAGGATTGAAGGCTCATTCATTCTTAGTAGCAGGTTAATAGACAAGTAGTTATGTACAAATTTGATATCTTCCTCTACTAATAACGTCTTCAACAAATGCACTTGAGATACAAGAATGCTAAGAAGATGAATTATATTATTTTTTTTAAAAGATGATCTGCGCTTAATTTACCTCTTTTCTAAACACCACAATCTGGTAACCCTAATTAGTGTTTCTGTATATTTTTAAAGAATGAAAAAAGTTTTTTTTAAAAAAAAAATTGTGTGTGTGTGTGTGTGTGTGTGTGTGTGTGTGTGTTGCATGCATGTACATCTGTGTACTCTGTGCATATCTGGTGCCAGCAGAGGACAGAAGAGGGCACAGGATCCCCTAGAAGTGGAGTTACAGACAGTTGTGAGCCCCCATGTGGTAGTAGAAATCAAACCTGGGTCTTGAAGAATAGCCAGTCCTCTTAACCTCTGAGCCATCTCTCTGGCCCTTTTTGGACTTTTAAAAAAAATGTAGGTAAGCTTTCATCAGTTCTCTCTTTCCAGGGAGGACAACTATTCACATGTGTACTCAGAATTAAAGAGAGCAAGTGGAGCTTAACATCTTAAAATATAGACCAATAACTAGTTAATTAATTAATAACATTCAAATTAGAATCCTCCCCAAGTAAATTTTTATACACCAGATATACCTGTTATACTTCTAATCTGCAGTGGTCAAAACTGAGGAAAACTATTTGATACTTCTTTTTCTTCTTTTAAAAATTTTTTTGTTTTTTTTGGGGGGGGGTCTTTTTTTTTCTTTTCTTTCTTTCTTTTTTTTTTTTTTAATTTTTTTATGAGACAGTTTTTCTGTGTAGCCCTGGCTGTCCTGGAACTCACTTGTAGACCAGCTGGCCTCAAACTCACAGAGATACACCTGCCTCTGCCTCCTGAGTGCTGGAATTAAAGGTGTGCACTGCCACTGCCTGGCTGTTTTTCAATTTTTAAAGACTTATCTTATTTTTAATTGTGTGTGTGTGTGTGTGTGTGTGTGTGTATGTGTGTTTTGAGGGGGTGGTATGTGAACTTGTGAGCACAGATGTCCACAGAGTTCACAGTTGGAGTTACAGGCAGTTGGGAATTGCTCAGTATAGATGCTAGGAACCTAATTCAAGTTCTCTGCAAGAGCAACACACATTCCAAGTCACTGCCCCCCCCCCATCCCTATTTGGCATTTCTTCAAAGGGAGAGTTATCTTGTGACTTGGGATTTCCCCTTCTAGTTACATATAAAACGAAGTTTCTTAATGAACAAAGCATGTTGCAAGCATCCAGATGATGATCTCATTCACAACTAAAGTCTAATGTGTTGGGCATGGAGGAACACCCCTTTGGTCCCCCAAAACTGGAGGCTAAGTAGGAGGATCTCAAGTTCCAGGTGACACAGCTTGGCTCTGCTTACAAATATAAATAAACATCTGGAAGGAAAGAGGGGCTTGAGCCTTAGGAAAACATTACCAGAGCAATCGTTGGGAGCCCTTGTCCAGGCAGAAATCAAAGAAAATTGTCAATTACAGGGAAAGAAGGCATCCTGCCTTCAGATTCTAGGTGCCTTTGCCACACGTGAGCTTACATTTCCCTGAAGATACCTGGATTGTTCACAGCAGGATCTATTAACACTGCTTAGTCACACAGGGTGGGGGAGGGGGTGAACATGGACGGAGGCAGTCTGTATCTAAAACAAAATAAAAAAGAAGGATTTCAAGGCTTTGGGGAGAAAGCAGAAAGTCAGATCTATGGGTGTGCTCACACTCTGGATTGAAGAGATGTTTTACCAGGAATAAAGAGTGATAAAAAAAAAAAAAAAAAAGTGAATTCACCAAGTGGAAAGAAAACTCACAGAATGGGAGAGAATTCTGTCAATGTGCATGTTAGATAAGGAGCTTGTCCAGACAGGTGTGAAGAACTCTCACGGCTCATCAAGAAGACAGGACCTTTAATAGACTGAGGGAAACATGGGCCTGCGGAGTGAATGCCGAGAAAGAGCCTTCACTGTTCTTCAAGAAAATGCGATCAACACCACAACTACATCCAGCTTTTAGTCACTGAACAATCTGTAATAAACAAAACAAAGGCAGAAATATAGAGGCAAAAAGTAGGTTAGTTGCCACCCGCTGCTGTGAGAGCGAGAAGCTAGGGAAACAAACGGTAAGTGACAGCTAATGAGTACTTACTTGTTTCTTTCTGTGATTGTGATTGTGTTGACAGCTTTGAATATACTAAAGACCACTGGAGGGTACACTTTCATGGGCGAGCTGTATTGTGTTTAAATCGTGTCTCAATAAAATTAAAAGAACAGTAACAAGTGCTGATCAGTGTTTAAAGAACTTAGAAACTGTTCCACTAGGGTGAGGATGGGAAATGTTGCAGCTCCCGTGGAAGAGAATTGGGCAGCTGTTTAAAGTGGCAAATGTGGACTGACATGACCCAGAAAGTCTCCTAGGTATACACACAGAAGATATGAAAGCATATATGCATACAAAAGCTCAGACACCAGTGTCCACACAGTCAATGTTTATATCAACTCAAAAATCCAGCAACCAAGGGACAGATAAGTAATAAAATGTGAGCTAAGAGCACAATGGAACATAAGTCAGTGTTGCAGAATATTACTTTAACTAGGCAAAGATGTGATACATTTGTTTATGCTGCAGAACATGACTTTAACTGTGTAAAGGTGTATTGCTTTTGTTTATGCTGCATTTGTTTGATTATGTAAAGATGTGTTACATTTGTTTCACCTTGCCTACCTAAGGCATCTGATCGGTCTAATAAAAAGCTGAAGGGCAATAGCTAGACAGTAGAGGGATAGGCAGGACTTCCAGGCAGAGAGAATAAATAGAAAAAGTACGCAAGAAGGAGAAAGGAGAGAACAAGGAGAAAGAGAGGGACACACCCTGAGCAAGAAGCCAGACAGATAGACAGACAGGAAAAACAGTGAAAGTGAGATATACAGAAAGTAAGAAAAGTAAAAAGCCCTGAGGCAAAAGATAGATAAAGAGAAATAGGTTAATTTAAGTTAAAAGAGCTATCAAGAAATGTGCCTAAGCTACATCGAGCATTTATAACTAACAAGAAGTCTCCATGTCATGATTTGGGAGCTGGGTGGTGTCCTAAAAGAAAACAGGCTGATATAAGTCAGAGTTATGTAGATGAATCTTGGAAAAATAATGCTAAAGGAAAGAAGTCACAACATTTGCAGGATCCCATTCAAGTAATGCTGAGAACAGGCAAGTCCTTAGAGATAGAAAGTACATCAGTGGTTGCCCAAGTCTGGAAGGAGAATGGGGAAGTAGGGAGTGATTACTAAAGGCTAGACGGTTTCTCAGTGGGATGGTGGAGTAGTTCTAAACTTGGACTGTGGTGGTAGCTTTGTGACTCTGTAAACATATAAGAAAATGTTGACTGTGCCAGCTGAACTGTGGAACTTGATGGTATGTGAGCTACACCCCCCAAGGGCTGTTGAATAGAAAGAGTCTGTGGTACAGGGTCAGCCTGTAGTTGAGGTGACTCAGGGGACAGTTTCTGTCGCCCAGCCTTGGCCACCCTTTCACACTTTCCCTTTTCCTCCTAGAGAGTCCGTTTTCTCTGTTGGCTTCTGTCTTCATGACTCACTGTTCCCTCCCTCTTCCTCAAGCATCTTTTATTCTTACCTCCTTCCTCAACGTGTGTCTCAGTCTTTTACCTGGGTAGAGATCTTAAATCGAATTAATGCACGTTGCAGGTAGCTGAGTGAATTAAGATGAACCTTTCTCATTTTCTCCTTAAAAAAATAACTAAACCTGCTTGTTGCTTTTTCTTCTGGGAGTTAGGGATTATGACTTCCAGATTCAGAGTGCAACTGAGGCAGCTTTTGGGGTGATAGGGCTCTGAGGCAATGCTTTGAGAACAATCGTGCTTTCCTATGTTACATTTGCTCAGGTGTCCTAGCCTACAATGTGCTGACTTCACTTGAACTATAAAGTTTCTACCTCTTAGAATGAGGATTTACCACCCATTAAAATCATTCTAGAAAACCAGGTTTTTTTTGTCGCCCCCCCCCATCTGAATGCCACCATCCACCCCCTCATTTCAAGCTTCTCATTCCTCCAGAGCTAAGCTTACAAAAAAAAAAAAATTAACAGGAAGATGGGGAAATAAATGGTCTCAAAAGAGTGAGTAGAAATAGTAACTTCTCTTTTTCTGTGTGGCTTAGGTTTTTGATCTCTTTCTTTTTTTTCTTTTCTTTTCCCATTTCTCCTTTCACAGAGAGAGAGGGTGTTCTCTATCTCGGGCTGTGAGGTCAGAGACTCTGAAATACCACATGTGTCATTGACTGGGACATTTCTCAGAAGGGCATTACTTTGGGAAGAGTTGGGGCGGTTATGAGTGACTCAGACATAAACGATGAGTCAATTCATGTTGCTAAAACTGTGGTCCCTTCATCTCAGCCTTTGGAATATTGGATCCTTTCAGCTTGGCAGCTTCAAGCATTTATTGATTACTTTATTAGATTTTTGTGACCATGAGAAGAAAGACAAAAGCAGACCATCTTCCTGTGTCAACAGGATCTATCGGGCATTATCTGATACCTGAAAAAATAATGGGTTCAGGAAACAAGGGTGTTTTTTAACCACATTAAAACCATTTCTGACAAATCTTCTCAGGAAAAAAAACGTAGTCTCAGTTGGGTCTCTTTTTATTCAATAACAAAGCAAGACCAAGTGACCTTTATTGAGCACACAAGCATGTTTATCAGCGTGGAGAGAAAGCCCGCATTATCTCAGGTCATCACACAGCAAACTGCCTGCTTGCTGTCATCTCATAACAAATGTTTTAACAGAGTCCTCTTGGATAAGGCTGCATATGAGGAATACTGATTGAGCTTTTTGTTGTGGGCAATGTTTTAGAAACTTCTCATATCTTCCTTCAATTCAACCCCACCTCCATTTCATAGGAAAGTAAGAATATCGTCAGCAAGCTATACAAGAGGAAACTGAGTCACAGAATAAGCAGTAAGTGGCAGGTCAAGGTTTAAACCTTGTCCTATGCAAGGGACATTCTTTTTATGGCTGCCCCGCTGAATATTCTATGTACATAGTGCTTCCAGGGGATCGTCTAATGGCTAGATTATTGTAATACAGATGGGTAGAATTAGTATTGGTTCAGATAATTTTTGGTGTGCCTTTTCTGAATGAAATTCTGAGGGCTCATCTGGAACCCTTGCACTCCTGAAGGAATTGTGAATTACTGCCTAAACATTTTATTTATCCAGTTGAGACAGACACTTAAGTGACTAAAACCATGAGTTCACAAGGTATAGAAAATGAGACCTTAATTCATAAAGATCTTCAAGTGTGGGTTTTAAGAATGGTTCCAAGCTGGTCCTTAGTGTTTAATCCCAGCATCCAGGAGGCATAGACAGGAGAATGTCTGTGAGTTCAAGGCCAGCCTGTGCTACACAGATAGACCCTGTCCAAAACAAAGGAATGTCTCCCTGTTAAATAGTTTACCCTGCAGACTATTGGCAGAGAAATCACAAGGCCTCGGGCAGCTGTAGATTTTGCTTGGGATTCCATCCCCAAGGTATTGAAGCAGCAACATTTGATTCAGATGTGTTTCACAGCTTTCAAATAGTCTGTTTCTTATTGTAGAACTAATAAACTAAAGGCTTTACACATCCAAGAACTCCAGCTAACCCATCACTTATCTGGAGCCAGAGGTTCTGACTTCCAGGAACCTGATGTCACACCGTTTGAAGTGTTGAGACTGTGACATCAATACTGGCTCCCACAGGAGTCTAAAAGAGAGTTCAGAGTTCTTTTAACGTTTCTATCATTGTTATTGTATGTGTGTGCATCACAGGGGGCACACTCACGGAAGTCATGACAACTCTGTGGATCTGGCTCTCTTATTCGACCTTGAAGTGCGTTCCAGGATTGAACTCAGGTCACCAGGCTTATGCAAATAAGAGGCACCTTTACCTGCTGAGTCACCTCCCCAGCAACGCTACCCCCTGATATTTCAAAGATGACTAAATTCATAGTTAAATAAGGTTACTCCAGCTAGCTAGATGCCCATTTCTTGGTTTTTATTAGCCTGTGTCCTAACAGGGTACTTCATCACACTGGTGGGTAGCCTGCTCGGAGCTCTCTTACAAAGCTTCTGTTTCACTCATCTTTCTGAGGACTGTGTTTATAACATGCACAGCACCTGGCAGAAGGCAAACAGTTATTCAGTGCAGTCGCTGTCACCAGAGCCTCTGCTGGGCTGCCACTGAGATTCCAGGAATTTATGAGATGGACTAGAGAGTCACCTGAGTGTTTTGATATACTACAGCATTAATGATCCAAACTGTGTCTGTCTGTCACATAACACCATACATAAGTAGAAAGTAACTTAAATTTTAGTGACCAATAATAGCCATGGAGAATGCTAAACTTTCTGAAGACCATTTGCATTCTTTTTCCCCCTATTTATTTTGAAGTGCAAGAATGTTTTGTTGGCGTGTACCGCATACATGCAGTGCCCTCGGAGGCTAGAAGAGGGCATAGGATCCCTTGGGACTGGAGTTACAGACAGTTACTATCCTCCAGGTCCATACTGGGAATGGAACCTTGGTCCTCTGGAAGAGCAGCCAGAGATCTTAAATACTGAGCTGTCTCTCCAGCTCACACCTTGCATCTTATTTGTTGGTATCCCCTGACATTTTTGCTTATTAGCTCCAGAACCACAACACTAGCCAGACTGGGCCTCACAGAAGGCTGAGGCAGAAAGATTGCTACAAATGTGAAACCAAAAGGAACATAGTGAGTTCTAGTCCAGTTTAGTTTGCAGAGTGAGACCTTGTCTTAAAGAAGACAAAGGCCAACGTACAGTAGTGATATATCCAATTTTTATACTTAAAAACTTTTGGTATTTGGTAGACTTATGACAGAGCATGGGTAAGGGGTTACTTAAAGGAACATGAGGGACCCCCAAATAACTAGAAAGTCCTACCCCATCATGGTTGATGACTTCATGGAAGCTGCATCATAGTGTTTCCCTTTCACCTAACCTTCCACTTCTTTTATACTCTGGCATCTCCCAAGATCATTTGTAGTTTGGTGGATGAAGGACAGGAGAGAATAAATCCTGGAATTCTGGTTAAGAGTCCTGTGACCCTTCTCTGATGTGAGAAATCCACAGATGTCTGGGAAGAAGACTTATTTAATACGGGATGAAATGGGGATCACACACTGACGAATATAAAATGAAGCGACACCGTTGCCTCTTTGTCTCCCAGGGAAAGATGGGGAAAACTCCAGACCAGTTCACAAGGTTACAGTTTTCTGAATTGTGCATCAGGAAGCCTTCCATGTCCTAGAGAGCTTGTGATTCCCTCCCTCTACCCTTTTAAGAGGTCTCATAAGGCAGACAAGAAGTACCACCTCCATCAGGTGTGAATACCCATTACACCTCTCCACCTCTTTCTACTAAGGAGAATTTACTGTTACCATCCACCTAGCTGATAATATGTTAGTCTGCTCAACTAGTTGTGGCATTTTGGGAATGGAGATCAAAACAAGAAGATTTATTTTTTAAAAGAATAAAATATAGAAAAGGGAAATACTCAAACACCCTCATAGTGGTTGCTGGGAAATTAAAGCTTTGGAGGTCAAAAGTTTGGATTTAAACTTTGGAGATCAACATTGCTAAGATGAAATTAAGTAGGGTTCAAAGCGAACTTTTATGCGTATGTTCCAGTGTGTATTAGCAATTTCAAAAGGCATGAAGTTAAATTACAACCTACATGCTGGCTTTTTAGATGTGCCAGAGAGAGATGAGGACAGCGGGGTACAGTGAATTTCCTTAGCTGTCCATTCTTTACTTAGCAAGCATTAGACACCCACCACACTCCAGGGAAAGATTAAGTGCTGACTGTCACAGGGAATAGGATAGATGTGGTTCCTGCCCTCTGGAACTTGCCTTCTTGGAGAAGACATAGGAAGCAACGTAAACATAGAATAATGAAAACATTTAGTACAAGTGATGAAGATGCTGTGCTGGTTAGGTTTTTTTGTTAGCTTGACACAAGGTAGAGTCATTGAGAAAAGGAACCTCACTTGAGAAATGGCATTTTCTTGATTAATGATTATTGTGTCTGGGAGGACCCAACCCAACTGTGGTTGGTGCTACCCCTGGGCAGGTAGTCCTAAAAAGTATAAGAATGTGAGCCTGGAAAGCAGCCAGTAAACAGCATTCCGCCATCTCCTCTCCTTCCCTTCAAGACGTACTGTAAGCTGTAAACTGAAATAAACCCTTTCCTTCCCAAGTTGGATCTGGTCCTGGTTTTTAATCACAGTTATAGAAAGCAAATTAAGACAGGAGCCAATTTCCTCCATCCAGAGCCTACTAGGAGCTCACCTGTAGTTGAACAAGTTGATTTTGGCCATTGCATTCAAGAGAAAACACACAATGCGGATTATGTGGTGTGTTGGAAAGAGACGGTGGGAAAATGATGATGGGTAAGTTGGGTTGGGAGCCCTGTTCTGAACAAGGCTAAACACCGAGGGACTTTTGCAAGTGTTGAAGAAACAGCAGCTGCCTAGTTAAGTACAGCGGGATAATTTGATATCGAGTGGGCCACCCAGTGGCCTTGTTCTTGTCTTGCTGCGTACTTTCATTCATTTCGTCATGGTCTTAGAGGAAACTTGTCCGAGTTTGAGAGTCAGTAATGTTGCTTCTATCGGTGCATGCCAGTGTTTCCTCTTTCCCATCCTGACTCCCAGAGGAAACCAATAAGGGACCACGGTGGCAAGCAGTGGGAAAGAAATTTATATTCCTTAGGGGTAATTAGATATTTTCTTATCTCTCCCAGCATTTTATCCTTGGAATCTTGGAAAAGACACTAAAAGACACAGCAGTTAAAGATGCAACTGGGTAGGTTCCTTGTCATTCTATGTAGAAAGTTGTGTGTGTGTGTGTGTGTGTGTGTGTGTGTGTGTGTGTGTGTGTGGTTACTGAAGAACATGATCTGAGTGATTTAGATTTGTCTTATTCATCTAGTATCTAGTATCTGATTCTGACAAGACAGCCCATACATGATTAGTGACACAGAGAGCATCAGTGCCATGAAACTGACTACAAAGTAGTTCTAATCATCATCTATCAATAGCTATCAGTAATGTAGGCCTCAAACAAACAGGCAGGTGTCAGTGGTGTGACTACTGAGGATGATTGCTGGTACATTGGCAAGAATTAAAATAGTGGTTTTGAAAAAAGTCATAAACATAATGAAATGCCTTCATTTTTCAAGCCCCCCACCCTACCTAAATTCACTGATCTCTCAGCTTTCTATTTTTACTAGAAAAAAACTATATTAGGGAGATGTTTGCATGCTGTAGATGCTGTCTGAGATGTCATGGCAACCGCTTGCTTTTCATCGAGCAGTTTGTGTCAAGATTATACATTTAGCAACTTTTTGCAGGATGTCTAAAATGATAGGTATGTTTCAGCCATCACTGCTGGCATGGGGATCTTATCCAGAGACTCATAAATTCAAATTTGTATGAGAGAAGGATGGAATACAGGGATCATCTATGCTTCTGAAGAAAGCCTCCTTTCTCCCAACAATGGGTGACTTACAAGACATTCTGTAGCTGACAGGCACAGCACACAATGCCACCACACAAGTATAGAGGTCCTCGAGACAACGAACAGACTGGGAAATAACAGTGTTCAGCCCTGGTTTCCTGACTCTGCTATGAAGCATGACACCAAAGACTGCAGGACTCAGTTTCCCTAGCTGAATGACGATGAATTGTATTGAGAGAAGTCCTTGAAGCCTTATGTTTCCGCGGTTGAGGCTTTACCTTCATAAGCCTGTGTTCAAGAGGCTCCTCCAGCATTTCCTCCTAGACAGAGCAGTGTGGTCAAGAGTTCATGCTTGGAATGAAAACAAACCAAGTTTTAAATAAACCCTGGCTCTGCCCACACACTTGCTATGTGTCCTTGGAAGGCTTCCTCATTTGAGAAATGGACCTTATAATAGGAACCAGCTCATAGGGTTGTTGGGAGGATCCACAGGAGCTTAACTTAGTATTTACTTCATATGTTATATTAGTTATGTGATTGTGGTGGTTTGAATGAGAATGGCCCCCCACATGCCCGTATATTTTAGTATTTGGTTCTCAGTTGGTGGAAATGTCTAAGGGGGATTAGGTGTGGCTTCGTTGGAGAAGGCGTAACGCTGGGGAAGCTTTGAGGTCCCCAAAGCCCATGCTGTTCCCAGTTCGCTGTGAGTGGTTGTTACTCAGGATGTGAGCTGTCAACGAGTATTCCAGCATCTTGCCTGTCGGCCTGCTACTCCCCTCCCGCATCATGATGGGCATAGATTCTAACCCTCTGAAACTACAAGTCCCAAACAATTTCTTCTATAAGTTGCCTTGATCATGGTGTCTCATCACAGCAATAGAAAAGTAGCTAAGACATATGAGACAGTGTAATAAAACTTACTTAGTATGGTGTTTGACCCATTGAAAGCGATTAATAAGTTTTAGCAAATACCAATGCCAGCCTTAACAGATATCCCCCTTAGGGAACTGTTAATGTAACACATGACTAGCCAGGCTTGTAGAGTTAAAAAATAATCAGACTAACAAAAACCTCTTCATAATAAAGTAAGAGAATCTGAGATATGTTAATGTTTGCACATTGGTGCATAATGCATATTTCTTTAATGATCTCAGCACCTGTAACCTCTAATTGATCACAGGTAACTGTTCATTCCATTAACCTGCCCTACTGGGATTAATCAGACCTGGGGTCCATGCTCAGAGAGTTTTTGTAGAGCCATCTTCCTTAGCTTTATGCTATCACAGAAAATATAATCGTCATGATAGGGGCTCTGATTACTTCCTATCAGCCAGGAAGCAGAGAGAGAGAAAAAGAGGAGGGGCATGCATCCTCAAGTACATGCTCCCAATGACCTAACTTCCAGTAGGTTCTATCCTTTCAAGGTTTCACTACCTCCCAATAGTGTTGTAAGCTGAGCAGAAGCTTTCAATACCTGGACCTCTAGGAGACATCCGAGAATTGAACTGTCACCACTGTAAAAAAAAAAACATACTAAATGACTGAATCCCAGACATAAGCCTTTGCAGCTCATCTGCCTAGGGCCAATGAAAAATTGTATCCTAGTTCTCTAGTTTTCCACACTATATTTTAATGTTGTTATTTAGTTTTCCTAATACCAGAGTTAGCTTTGCTTTCCTATCCTAAGTTACATATAAGTAGAGTCACGTGTATTTTCTCCTTAGTCACATATTGCCTGGCAATCAGTTACACACACACACACACACACACACACACACACACACACACACACACTCTGACACTGTAATAATGGGTACATGTCATCATTCATTTGCAAACCCACATAGTTAGTTGAGGTTTGTTAGTAGCAATGGTATAACTGATGGACATGTGGTGTGTAACTAAAGACAAAACACACAAATGACTCTACTTATATGTAAGTTAGAAAAATGTAAAGAATAATCATCAATAACATTTGTACCAATATTGGTTCATAACTATGGCAAATATATCACATAATTCCAAGACTTTAGTAAGAGAGGAAACAAGACGGGGCCTGGGAGTCTAAAACCTTTCTAAATTTCTCTCTAAAACTAAAACTGTCTGTGAAAGCAGTCTCTGTTTTAAAGGTCAAGGGAACAAGTCTAGGTCATTATGAGAATTACACTTCTTATAGTCAGATACATGTTCCTTCTAAGTCATCAATCTGACCCGGGTATCATTATTGTCTGCATGGATACAGCTATGTCGCAATCAAGTCTGGGTTCTAGTTGGAGATAAAGGGAAAGAGAGAGTAAAGGAGGCATATCCACAGTCCATGGGTCCGGACCTGCGTACTGCTCCACGAGTTATTCTATTTGGGGGACTTAGTCACTTGTCATGGCTGAGACAGGATCCCTCCAGGTAGCCCTGGCTGTCCTGGAACTCACTACGAAGACCAGACTGGCCTCGAACTCAGAGGTCCACCTGCCTCCGCCTCCCGAGTGCTGGGTGCAGTGCCCAACACCCTCATTTGTCTCTTTACATTAAGCAGGCAGCAAAGCCGTAAGACGGATGCTTTGCCATTTGCTGATGAACTCTGTTGAGAGCCATGACTGTACTTATCTTGTTTCATGCTCCAACAAAGGTCCAGGCACTGAACCTCCTGCACTCAGCAAATGAGTGGTGTGAGTGAGTGTGTTGGTTATTTTATCATCACCATGGTAAAAATATGCTGGGGTTACTTAAGAAGGAAGTTTTTACTTGTTCTCAGAGGTTTAGCTCATGGTTGGCCCACCTGCTTGGGTAAGAGCATCATGGTGGCAGGGATGTGCTGCTGGAGAGGCTTCACCTGGCGGAGGCTGGGGAGCAGAGAGAGACCACTTGCACTCCCTAGCCTCTTTTGTACCTTTGATTCCATCCAGGTCCCAGACTGGCACCACCCACACACAGGAAAGGTCTTCTTCCCCCTTAGATAATCCTCTGAAATAGCCTCCCAGACACACCAGATGTGTTTCACCCAGCAAAGCTGGCGATCAAGATTAACCAGATGACTGAAGAAGGAAAGTACCTCAGAGTTCTCAGGGCATTTCTGGGATAACCTTAAAGCACAATTGCTTCAACAAATTCACAAGAACATTACCTGTTTTTATAGCTGCTCCCAGGTTTGACCTGTAAAGAGTTTGTCCTGAGCTTTACTCCCATCTATACTGAATGATAAGGACCCATTTCTCCCACACTTTCCAAAAAAAAAAAAAAAAAAAAAAAAAAAAAAAGGAAGGGTAAAGATTTACCTTTCAACAAAAATAAATAAGATCAAAGCGAACAGTTATTTTAAAACCTGGTTTAATGTATCCCTATAATTATGTGTAGAGAAAAATGTTTTGTTGTGGGGGAAAGTTGAAAATCATAAAATAGGGGCTCTCGTTAAATAATCGTGTCTGTTGGGTTTTTTTTTTTCCTCTGTAAAATTTCTGAACACTATTCAATGTTCAGTTCAGCTTAAATATGCCTCAGTGTGTGTAGATGGTGTATTATTCTACTTTTCTTCTTCTTAAAAAAAAAATTAGTGGGTAGGGGTATGCCTCAGCAGTACAGTAAATACTCAGCATGTGTAAGGCTCTTCATCTCCAGCACCACACAGAAACAAAACAAAACAAAACCTAAGATGAAATAATAACATTTGAGACCAGTTTGGAAAGCACAATAAAATACAGAGAAGAACACATATTTTAAATCTTTGGTTCGAGGAATGTTCACAGATGCAATGTGCTTATATAACAAGTCTCAGACCAAGAAACTAAACACTATCACTACCTCCCAGAAGTCCATTAAGTACATTCTTATTTATACAGATGTTCATCTCAATGATGTCAAATTAATCATTGATATTAGTATTGACATACATTATTGCTGTTATTGTTATTTTTATTATTAATGAAGATTGAACCAAGGTCCTACACATTTATTATATACAGACTCTACCACTGTGCTACACTCTCAGACAGAATGTATGTCTTATATGAGTGCATTTAAACCACATTTGTATATAGTGACATTTCCTCTATCATTACACTGCATATTTTAAAAGCAGATCAATGCAGACAAATAGAAGGTTGCTCACGTCATGGCTAGCTAAAATTAACATCCCTGGTCACTCTGCACATTCTCTGAGGTTTCCAGATAGCACCAAAAGCCAGCCACACAAGTCATGGAAACAGCTGAGGACTCCGCGTAACAGCCAGTGAGGAAGATGATTCAGGTCCAGGGCTATTATTAGAGCCAAGTATGTGCTAAATGTGTAAACAGATTACTAAATAATCCTTTGGATGAGGAAAGAGAAAAGGAAGAGTAGAAGTCACAGGCACTTTATCTCTCCCAACTGTACCATCAGAGTCCAAATCTGGTGTCAGCGTCAGTCTGTGTTCACACTGCTTGGACTCCATGTATCTGACAGCTGCTTGGGAAGACACGAGCAGCAGGTGTCTGCTCTATGTCATCTATGAGTGACTCAACTCAGTGCAGTTCAGAGTGCTCCATGAGGAGGAAAGAAAGAAATGCATACAGCCGCAAGCAAAGCTCCAGAACCTTCAGTGAGCATTCGTACTTTTCCCCAACTTCATTTTTTTTAAATCACATTTTCTTTGACCTCAGATGTGACTGCTTATTCTATTAGTGCCACAGTGCGACATAGTTTGGCTTAGGGTAATTGTTAGCATCTTACATACAAAGACTCAAATCAAGATAAACATCTGCCCGAAGTATACGTGGAATCAAAACAGCCTCCCCAAAAACAGACCTATGAAAACAAAATCAACCACATAAACAAACCAACTGTGGTACAACTTGAAACAGGATCAGTCTTTGCCTCAGTTCCCAACACAGAACTTTCTCGTAACTCCCCTAGTGACAAGGGTACCCAAAGCATCTATTGCTGTAATGACTGGTTCTTGAATCAATTTGCTAAAACCCCAGGGGTTCCCCACAAGCAGCAACAGCATCTTTCAAGCCTTTCTTTCAAGGCTGCAATGGTTGGCTTCAGTGTCAACTTGTCACAAACTAGAACCACCTGAGTAGGAGCCTCACCCAGAGATTTGTCCTGGTTGCTTTTATCGATGTGGCAAGTCCCCACGCCAAGTGTGAGCACACTTCGCTCACTTGGCTTTCTCTCTTGCCTGCATAGCCTTTCACCTCCCTGCCATGGTGATTTTCCTTGGTGTTGCTGCTGCTGCTGCTGCTGCTGCTGCTGATTCCTTGCTGATACTAGAACCAGCATTTCCAGGCTCCCATCACTCACTGAGGACCAGTGGCACTCCAGGAACCTCCCAGGTTTTCAGTGCCAGATTGGGACTTCAGAAGGACCCAGCCTTACAGACCAAGGAACTATGGAATTCTCAGCCTTGTTTCATTTTGTTTTGTTTTGTTTTGAGATAGTTTCTCCTTGTAGTTTTGGTGCCTTTCCTGGATCTTGCTCTGTAGACCAGGCTGGCCTCAAACACAAAGAGATTCCCTGGCTCTGCCTCCTGAGTGCTAGGATTAAAGGCGTGCATCACCACAGCCCCATCCAGTTCTCAGCCTCTTGGTGTGAGACAACCACTGTTACTATTTTAATGTAAGCTGATTAACAAATATATATATATATATATATATATATATATATATATATATATATATATTCATCCTATTGGTTCTGTTCCTCTAGAGAACTCTGGCTAACTCAAAGTCCTTTGGATCACATTGGAATTGGTGCTAGTGGAGTGAATTTGGGTAGGTGGGGGTCTATAGACAGCATTAGAATGAGGTCAAGTGTCCAGAAAGACCAAATGATTGTGACATTAGAGAGTCACTTCAGCGTCATACACCAACCTTGAGGAGAGAGGGCTGACGCACTGGAAACTGACCTCCATAGAAACTCTTAGACAGTAACATGCAAGGAGCTTCCGGTTGGACAAATCAAGGTGCTAGCAGGGTGGTGGGCCCAGAGAAGATCATGGAGTTGCCAGCCCTATAGACCAAGTTCTACCTGTCTTTGGCTCTGGGTACTCATCTGTATCTTTTTTTGCAATATGTTTTACAATAAAGGGTTATAGTTTGAATATGAAATCTCTCTGACAGTTCATGCATTGAGTTAGCACCATCTAGGGAGGTGGCGAAACTGCAGGAGGTAGGGCCTACCTAAATGCAGTAGGTGCCCGTTGGCATGCTTTTGAAGTTGTACCTGGTCCCTAGTCTCTTGTTCTTTCTGCTTCCTCTCCACTGTGAGGCAAACAGCAGCCTCCTCTGCAAGCTGCCATCACTATGGTGTTCTGACTGAGTGCATAAGGCCAAGTGTCCGTGGACTGAACCGTCTGAAATCCACAAGCGAGATAAGACTTCCTTCCCTGAAACTGTTTCTGTCGGGTATTTTGGTTCCAGATACACAAAAGTAACAAATTCAAAACTGGTAAATGTTTTCCCCTCAGCTCCAAGAGACATTCTGGCAAATGAGTCAAACCTGAGAGACCCATGGGTCAGGGGCATGGATGACCCACATGACAGCTGGCATCTGAAGAGGACAAACATTGTGGGGGGGAGCCTTCAACCCGTGGGGGTTCTGTCTCTAGGTAGCTAATGTCAGAATTATAGAACACTCAGTTGGTGACTCCAGGAGAATTGCTTCGGGCGTGGAAACTCCCACACACCAGATCACAAAAGCTCTCTGTGTTGCACTGAGTGTATGAGTGGAAAAGAAAAAAAACAACTTGTTTTTCCCTTAACGCACACACACAAAAAAATTTTAAAGAAGTAATAGTCCTAAATGTACCAAATAATTACAAATTTGACTTTCAATCTTGGCAGACTCCATCAACATTCAAAATCCCTGTGAATGAGAGAAATTGTCTAAGGGGGATAAAGTTCAATGTAAGCCTGAAGCAGAAGGCTTAAGATTCTCAAGTGTCTGTCTGACAAGCACTTTTGCATTCTTTTCTTGTTTTGTTATTCTGAGGACATAATGGCCATTGTGATCTAGTAACTAAGGACTGAGGAACAGAGCTCAGGTACATGTCTGGTGGGAGATAAAGGGAAACAACCTAGGTCTGTTGGACTCTCACAGAGCAGGTTCAGCAAATGACCACACAGCCTGTCGTTGCGGTTACCCTGCAACATCTGGTTTAAAGAGGGAGTGGTTATGTGAGAATAAGCCAAAGGCGAAAGTTACAGGGTATCCAGACTCCCTGCTTTGTGAACAAAGGCACCTCAGGACTGTCTTCATGAACCCGGCAGCAACTGGCTTCCCAGGGAAGCCTGGTGAGGTTTGGAAGGGTTCAAGCAGATAAAAGAAATGGAGGTGGGCCTTGAACCCAGGTTTGGCATTTGATTCCATATGATGGCTTTCCCAAATGGATTCCCATGCAAGTGAAGCAAACAAGACTCTGTTTCTTGGATTGAGTAGCAAAGGCTGGACAATTGATAAAGAATAAAGGTTTGCTTTTAAAATCGTAGAGGCTAGGCAATCTAAAGTTAAAGACCTGCATAGGGTAAATAAAGTCCGTTTAGCTTATGGGGACTCTGCAGTCAGGTCCTTGCTGACAGGGACTCTGCAGAGCCTGAGGCAGCACAGAGCATCCATCATAAGAGAGACAAAGTAAGCATGCCTCTTTGGGTCCTTCTTCCTCCTCTTTTCTCTTCTTTTCCTCCTCCCTTTCTTTTGTTGTCTTTATTCATTTCCTTTTTCTTTCTAGATGAGACCTTTCTTGATAAGCCAGACTGGCCTTGAATTCGTGATTTTCCTGCATTAGCCTCTTGAGTGCTAAGAGTAAATGTGTGTTCCTCTTCCTCCTCTTTCTCTTCTTCCTCCTTCTTAAGGCACACATTCCCCAGGAGCCCCTCCCCTCACCAGTGCTGCTTATCCTGATTGCCTCCCCAAATCACCACGTGATAAGATGGATTTGGGTAGGACGTCCAAAGCATAATCATAGCACTAATTTTTACGCCTGTTTTCTGAATGTAATTACAGTAAATCTTGGAGGCACATGGTTCTCTACAATCAAGCATGAGGTTTCCCATCACTTACGATCTCCAGGTATAAATACAAATAAAAAGTGCAAATGCCACATGACTGAATATTTCAATATGAACAAGGTCCTACATAAATGATGCTGCTCTTTCTATCAAGATGAACTGATCTTTAAAATACTCTGGATGGCTAAATTTCATTTTTCTAGTTCTCTCACTCCTTGTCCTTACAAACCATGGGTGATTGCACAGGCCCACACTTACCCTCCTCCTCCCATGCCTTAAAGGAGCTCTTGCTATCCTTCATGTTGATGAGAATTCTGTGCCATGCCTCACCACCCAGGACAATGCTCCTTGGGAAGACAGATACTCCCCCTCCAACCCCTCCCCCCCCAAAAGCTAGAACAATCTCTGCAAGGCAGTTTGTAGCTCTTAACTCAAGGTGGAAACTAGGGAACTTAGGATCATGCTGCAGAAGAGGGAGGTGTAGGTGTTATATGGGCACATTCTATAGTCCCATCACCCCAGAGGCTACAGCCAGAGAAACATCAGAACTAGGTCCTCCTGGGTATAGGGCCCCTCCTGCTGGGCCTCTCAGCAGCAGGAACTGCTCATTGTCCAAAAGCCAAATGTAAAGACAGCCCCTTCAGACAGTCAATGTTATTTTTTAAAGTGGATTCCGTTATTTTTAGCTGCCTAGGCTCTCAAACATGAAATGATTTTTAATGTTTAAATCCCAGTAATATTTTTTAATCGTTACATCCGTTGCTTTTCTCATTGCTGTACCAAAATATCTGATGCAAATATCTTAAGGAAAAAAATATATATTTTATTTCACGGTGGGGAAATCAGGGCGGTAGGAGTGTGAGGCATGTGGCTGAGTTGTAGACACAGGCAGGAAGCAATCACACACACACATGCTGGCACTCCACCCACTTCCTCCCTGCAATTCCGTCCAGACCGGAGTCCATGGAGTGGTGCCACCCCAGCGAGGCGTAAGTTTCCCAAGTCAGTAAAAGCCTCATGAGGAATGCTTCACAAATGAGTCAAGACCTTCGTCTGTAGCTGATTCTAAATCCCATCAAGTTGGAGCTTAACCATCACCGCCATTTTTCTTTTTCCATTTTTATACCACTCAATGGCTCCAAAGACCTTCAGTTATACCTGCCCAGTTAAAGGCTATTTCTCCCCCTCAATGCTCTGTTCCATTCTCTCAGCTTTCCTTCCCTCCCTCCTTCTCTGCCCTCCTACATCTCATTTCTTTAGCTTTCCGTTACGTGAGGCTTACCTTTCTTAAGGAAAATTTCGGATTTTTTTTTAGACGTCTTCTTCCTCTTCCAGCTCGGGCTCTTTTCATCCCCCAACTTTACATTATAGATATTTTTAACCAAAGGAGAGAAGACCGTGTAGGAACAGGGATGGGGAGGGGAGTGTTAATACTTAGAAGTTGACTCCGAGGTTGGATGCGGTAGAGGGGTGATATGAGAACAGAAAGAACAGCTTCTTTGGATGGAATCTAAGAAGAAATCTGAAAATATGGCTTGGATAGCCTCAAAATAAATCAAATATATTTTTTTCCTTTGGTGTAAGTGTACACTGAAAATCTGATTTATAAAAGTAAAATACAGGGAGATCATTTTAAAAATATTTTTATATGTGTGAAATGAATGTTTTTACTGATTAATTTGATTTCTTGTCCAGTATGTTTGTCTAAAGAGCAAATGTTCCTCTAACACTTCAGAATGCACCATGTGGGCATCCCAAGCATATATCACAGGCTACATCAAGGGAAGGTATTTATGACAACTTCAATTGGCCTTCAACTCAAAGTTTCCTTTTTCTCTGGCAATATTGGAGGGGTGGGGTGAAGATTGAACCCACGGCCCTGGGCCTACCTGCCAGGCAAGTGTCTTACCACTGAGCTACAGCCCCACTCCCAATGTATCTTAAATTGAAATGGGAGGTAGTTTTCCTCTGAATTTTGAATGTGTTTTTAAAAAGTAAAAATAACTGCCACACTGCTGCCCCTGGCACTTAGCTTATACAAATGCTGATGTTTTAAATAAAAATATTATTTCTCTCCAGCTGTATTTGTTTGAAGGCTGATAGCTTAGTAAGTGGGGATACTTTCATACTGAGCTCTATGTTTCTTCCTAGGAGACAGCTCTGGAATTTTATTTTAAATGATATGAAAAAAATAAGGATTGATCAAGGAGAGTATGATTTGCAGGTGCAATTTTAAGAAGGTATTAATTCCATAAAATAGAGCACGTCCGCCTTTTTTTTTTTTTTTTTTTTTTTTTCAAGATTCCACCTTGTGTTTTAAAGGCAAATTCATGGGTTGGTTGCAGATTTCTTCTGAAACATTGCTAAAAAGGAGACATCTGCTTCCTGTGAAATGAAGCCAGAGCAACACTTCTCAGCGTTTTTAGCCATATAATGCTGTATGTAGTAGGACAGTGTTGGTGCCGAGGACTGCATGGTTAATTCTGGAGTAGGCAGGATAAGCTATTTGGAGCTGGAATTTTGCAGTAACTAGGTCTTAGGACACGAATGCCAGGCAACTTGTATGAATCATCCTTCACTTCCTGGTTCTTTTCCTGACATTTTGAAGGGCTTCTCAGCTTCAAATGATGCTCCACTTGCAGAGAGCATGGAGGCCTTTTGGTCCACTAAAGTGGACCATCAGCAAGAAACTTGACCATGACTTGGTATCTTCATTGTTGTTTGGGAAGTCTGTTAAGTTCTAAAAATTATCAACAGAGCTTAGAGCACAGAAATAAAGAAATATGTAGCAATTGTCCCCTAAATTTAGTGTCATAGCCTCTCACATACTATAATTCTGGGCTTTGCATCTAAAAGAAGACAGAAAGCTTGGAGAGAGTTGAAAGGAAAGCTTTAAGTACAATTAGAGGTTTGAGAAACCAGCCCCATGAAGGGCTTCAAGAGGTTTTGTGAATCCTCCTGCTGCCGAGAACTAGAGCTGAACGGACTCAAGTTTTCAGCTGCAGGGTGGCTACTGACTTTGCTGCTCTCCAGAGAGGATTTCAGTTAAATAGCAAATGTCTGACCATGGAATGATTTACCCCAAAGAACTATGCACGCAAAACCACAACTCTCATCTCAAAGGTGATAGTTTATTCTGGAGCCAGACATGAGTGAGTGTGGCCTGGCAATGCAGATTTAGGTTACCCCAAATTCCACATTCCAATGTGGAAGCTGTTTCATGAAGCTTTTATAATAACAGAACAAAGAAAGTCACAAATCAAAACACTTTTCAACTATATTGGTGGAAACACTAGGTAGGCAGACAAAAAGCAAAGTGGCAAGGCTCTGTTGTAGGCCTCTGATGCTATCTGATGACATTCTTAGCTTTTGGTTGCTTGGAGATTAGTGTTTTGTTGTGGACTCCAGAAGATCCAGTGGTCGTGGAGACATTAGGTCAGGTACAGAAGAGGGCACTATGGATGTTAAGGGGCCAGAGATGGCCCAGGATAATTAGTCTCTGGATGCACAACATTCCAAACTCTCCATTGAAGCTCCAATCAGTGCCTTCCAGAAGTTTCAGTGGAAAGTGCAGCTTCCTTTCTGGAAACTTCCGTTCACAGACCATAGAAAAGTCCTTTGCAAAGAACAATGAAAAGTAGGGTAGATTTTAAAAATAGACCTACCATATGATCCAGCTATCCTACGCCTGCATATATATCCATAGCAACTCAAAGAAACCTACTGAAGAGATAACTGCACACCACCCATGTTCATTCACAGTAGAGAACAGAAGCAGCACAGGTGCCCATCAACAGACAGAACGGATAAAGAATACATACACAGCAAGAGATCCTATCTCAGGGGAATAAAGCAGAGAACAACAGAGGAAGACTTCCCAAATCCTCCTCTAGCCTCTGGGTGGACACCCATTTACACACTCATGTATATGCATCATGCATAAACACCACGCACAACGGCTCTAAATACAATGGAGTAGCATTCAGTCATTTGCAGCAAAACAGATGACCTGGAGAACGCTTTTTGGAGTGAACACACAGAGAAAGGTAAATGTTGTATCCTCTCTCACACAGCGGGAGCTAAGTAAGCAAACAAACCGGCAAACAAGTAACCTGAAAGTAGTCTAGAGAGTGGGAAGGGCCTGCGTGTGGTGGGAGAATGGGAGAAGTGGGAAGATGCATTTGGTCCCTGCAGCAGGATATATGTACATACGGCAATCCCACACTGCTGCCTGCTAACGGATACAATTTGTGTCTATCTAAATAACTACACACACACACACACACACACACACACACACACACACACACACACACACACATCAACCGAGAGAAGGCGGAAAGAAGGAGGAGGGAAGAAAAAGAAAACGATTTTCAATTTTCAGGTAGGAGAGAGCTTTGGCCTACCTGATTGAGCGAGAATGTGATCCATAGTCCTCTTGAGGTTTCTTTTAGTCTCACAACCATGTCCACTTATAGAAATCAGGGATTGACTTATGCTGCAAATGGAGAGATTCCCCAACCTCAGTTGGGAGTTTAAGGTCAGCCACACAGTGAGGATAGACAAGTAGCAGCACTGGGTAGCGAGTCAGTAAATACGGCTTGAGAAGATGACAATGTTGTAGTCGAGAGCCTGTTTCTATTGATGTTTAGACCAACTAGACCAACTAGTTGGTTACTAGCGATGATAATCTCTCCAGCTGTAGCCCAGCTTCACTGGTAACCCTATAGAACTTAGAGGCAGGCCTGAGGAAAAGGCACAGTCAGCAAAGTGCCTGTGGTGTAAGCACAAGGACCTGAGCTCCGACCCTCAGAACCCTAGAACCCCAGACATGCATCAGGCACGTGCCTAGAGCCCCAGCCTTGGAAAGGTAAGGGAGGGGTGGAGTCAGGCAGATTCCTGGAGTCTTGGCTGGCCAGCCTAGCTGAATTGTTGAGCTTCTGGCCTGGTGAGAGACCCTGTCTCAAAAATTAAAAGAGAGGGTGACCAGGGAAACACAGAGAGAGAGAGAGAGAGAGAGAGACAGAGAGAGAGAGAGAGAGAGAGAGAGAGAGAGAGAGAGACAGAGACAGAGAGAGAGACAGAGAGAGAGAGAGAGACAGAGAGAGAGAGAGAGAGAGAGAGAGAGAGAGAGAGAGAGAGAGAGAATGAGAATAAACCTTAAGAGAAGTCATTGGGAATTATGATAGCTATACAGGTTTAATTCTAACTGAATGCTTATGTTTCCCCCTCCATATCCGTATGCTGGAAGGCTAAGCCCCACAGTGGGAGAGTATTAAGGGATGATGCCAGGTGATGAGGTCATGAGAACAGAGCCTCATGAATGGAATCAGTGACTGTGGTATGAGGTGTATTTGATATTTCTTGCTGGTTCCCATTGTAGTCTTTAAATCCCTACGTTGTTGCTGGGTGTTATGGTTTCAATCTGGAATGATCCCTACAGGCTCACATTCTGAAACCCTGTCCCTAACTGGTGGCGTTGTTTTAGGGTGTATGAGCTCAGCTCAGGCCGTGGAGCTTTGTTGACAGAAATCCGTCAGTGGAGATGAACCTTTGGCAGGGTCCCATCACTGCTTCTGGAGCCTGCCTTCTCTGATTCCTGGTCCGCTGTGCTTCCCAGAGCCTCAAAGCCATGGTCCAGCTGCCATGAATTCCATGGGGGCTCCTGCCGTGGTGGACTAAAACCTTTAGACCCCGTACCCACTTAAGTTGTCTCCGACAGGTGTTTTCTCACAGCACTGGGAAAGGAACAAATTACTCAAAGATAGGAGTGACTTTTTTCCTCAGAGCGAGCCCCTTTGACAAATACCTGAGCCTATCCAAAGACATGACTCAGGGTGGGGGGTGCTCCTCCATAGTCTTAGAAAGGAGGCTGATCCCTGGAAAGGCCAAGTGGAATAAGGGAAAGGTCAAACCCTGGGGATTGGAGACCAGTAGAGAATAATTGTTATATAAACACAGGCTGATCTTTGAGGAGCTTCCAGGTTGCTGAACACATGAAGGAGCTGGTGAGGTGGGGGGTGGGGGGCGAGGGAGGGGGAGGGGCACTCAGGGAGGGCATAAGATCCTTGGGGCATCTCTACATTTGGCTGTTCCTCTTTATCCTTTAAATAAACTAGGAAACATAAGCAGTATTTCCTGAATCCTGTGAGCCACTGTAGCAAATTAATCAAACCTATGGGGGGGGGGGGCTGAGAACAATTTAAAGCCTGCCCTTTGTCCATTAGGCCAGAGGCCTAAACTGTTGTCATTTAAAGTGGGCAAGATCTGTGGGACTCAGCCCTCAGCCTGTGGGTCTGACATCTCCAAGTAATATCAATATTCAGCTGAATTGTGGGGCACTGTCGGTTGTGAGAAAAACTTCACACACTTCTGGTTACAGAAATATTCCTTGTTGAGTGTGGGAAGAGAGAAAACGCAGTTCTTTTTTTTTTATTGCAACCTTTTAAAAATGTCTTTCTTTGTCTCTTTGATCACACGAGGACATAATGAGAGTATAGTTACTATGAACCAAGAAACTGGTCTTCCTCCTCAGACATGGGTGAAGGCACAGGACTTCCTAGCCTGCAATACTGTGACAGTAATTTTGTGTTGTTTATTAGCTGTCCAGTCTAGAGTATTTTGTTATAGCAGCCCAGACAGACCAAGACAATTATGAACACCTGTAACTCAAAAACTGTTATAACAACTTTAATAATGAAGAAATTTTACTTAAAATTACAGTGCTGTGACTGGTGTGTTCCTGTATTTGTAGAGTCATTCACTTGGTATTTATTTTGACCCTGTGGATTCTCAAATGACTTTGGAGACTCAGTAAGGTGCAGATGATAAGCTGTATAAACATGCCTGCAAGTGTTTACTGTTATAAAAGGGAGGAACTATGAGCCCTGAGTATTTGTATGGGATTAAGAAGGCTGAAAATGCCCTGTCCTCAGGAAAGCAAAATCTCCTAAAGAGATAAATGTATTTCCTAGCAGGTCCAAACTGTTCATTAGATTGAATATTTTTAACTCAAACTATATATACTACATTGCCAGGAATGCTAAAAATATCAAAGAAAATTGAAGATTTAATTTTCAATATAAATGTAACAGTAATACAAGTATATTTGCTAAATTCAATTAATCTAAATTTAATATAAAAATATAGAATAGGAGACAATTGTTCAAGACTCGTGGAAAAAGTCACTATCAGAGATATTTTGGGGTGTCTGTCTGTCTGTCTGTTTCTCTGTCCTGGAACTTTCTATGTAAACTAGGCTGGCCTCAAACTCATAGAGTCATGGATTACAGGTGTGCACCATCACAACCATAATTTTTGTTTTGTTTATGAGGTGTGGTCTCTCTACATAGCCCAGGATGGCCTGGCCTGGAACTCACAGAGATCCCCCTGCCTCTGCCTCCCCAGTACTTGGAGCAAATGTGTATTCCACTACCACCTGGCCTTCCTACAAATATTTTTAAGGTTGGCTATTAATCTGAATTAAGATTTAAAGAAAAATAATAAAACAAGAAACAAACATGGATTGAAACTAAGATTAGGAAAAATAAAATGTGTGTATAAACCATTTTTTAGAACAACTGAGAAAATCCAATATATATTGTTCATAAGTCAATATTATATGAATAATGTCAATTTTCTTAAGTGTAGTGATAGTATTGTGAATGTAAAATGGATAGCCTGGGTTTTAGATGATCTGTCTTCTCTCTCTCTATTTGTACATATGTGTGAATAGTCAAAGACAAACACAATTTCTAGATATGGATATATATTATGTATATATGTATGCATGCCTAAATATGTGCATAAGCAGATTAGTTAAATATAACAGAATATTAAAGACTTTGAATTTAAGTGAAAAAATGTGTGTTTATTTGCTATTCTTTAATTTTTCTGTAATTGTTGAAATTTTCAAAATAAAAATGGCCACGCAATATCATGGAATATTAGTTGAAGATGTGTTGCATTTGTTTATCTTGTGGAACATTTGTTTAATGATGCTACATTTGTTTAAGATGTGCTACATTCTTTTATGTTACATTTGTTTAACTCTGTGAAGCTGTGTCACTGTGCCTGTCTAAAATACCTGGTTGGTCTAATTAAGAGCTGAATGGCCAATAGCAAGGCTGGAGAAAGGATAGGCAGAGCTGGCAGGCAGAAAGAATAAATAGGAGGAGAAATCTGGGAAGAAAGATCAAGGAATGACAAAAGGAGAAGAGAGGACTCCAGGGGCCAGCCACCCAACCACCCAGCCGCCCAGCTGCCCAGCCGCCCAGCCACCCAGCCACCCAGCTACACAGCAAGCCACTGACTGAGTAAGAAGTAAAGAAAGGGCTATAGAACAGAAAAAGATAAAATCCCAGAAGCAAAAGGTAGATGAGATAATTTAAGAAAAGCTGGCTAGAAACAAGCCAAGCTAAGGCCAGGCATTCCTAGGAAAGACTAAACCTCCCTGTGTTTATTTGGGAGCTGGGTAGAGGGCCCCCAAAGAGTAAAAGAGCAAAGAGTTACAAAACCAACTACTACACAATGACTTCAAAACAATCATCAAACTCTGATCCATCATTAAGAATCCATACAGTACTGGAATTTACAAGAGCAATTTGCTTTGATGGGATCATTTTCTCTCAGCCCCCTGATTTTTTTTTTTTTCTTTTCAGTGCAATACTAGCTGCTGTTCAAGAATTCGCTTTAATACACAAGCTTCCAGAACCAGATTAATCACCAAAGGAATTGAGCACAGAGGATTATGTGCAGGTTGAACATTCTTAAGCCCCCAAACTTGAAATCTGAAAGGCTCCAAAAATTTGACACTATCTTAGCAACTGGATCCCACGAATGGAAAATTCCATACCTGACCTAGTCCAGTGGCTCACAGTCAAAACACAGGCTCACTGAAAATACCGTACAAAATTACCTTCAGGGTATGTGCCCAAGGTGGAGATGAAACAAAAATGAATTTCATGTTTAGACTTGAGTCCCATCTCTCAAGGATCTCTATCTATGCAAGTTTCCTAAACTGGAAAACCAAAATCCCAAACACCTCTTCTCAAGCCTTGTGGATTTCAAATAGACAGCCATTGTCACCACTCATGATTTTTTTTTTAATCCGTCATTTTCATCTGTGTTTGCCAGTATGAGCATATCTATCAGTGAAACGTGAGTAATAATTAGGGGCATAATTAAAAAGGCCATGAGCACTGGTAAGAGGGCTCAGTGGGTAAAAGTGTCTATGGTCAAATGTGACAACTGAGTTCAATCCTGGGGATCCACGTGATGGAAGGAGAACTGAGCACATTGTAAAGAGAAGCTTCAAATGCCTGACTATCTGCCTACGGGAAGAAAGGACATTAGGATGTCCCCCGAATCTCCCGCTGGGGAAGAGCTGGCCTAAGCCCTGGCCGCAGCCAGAGGAGAAAGAATGTGTGAGGTACCTGCAGATGAGAAGGGCCTTGCAGAAGAGACTTGGAGCTGAGACAATGTTGTTTAGTTAGACATGTCTCTTGCTTTCTTGGTTTAACTCTACCCTCATGTCAGAACCCCCAAAGACAAACTTGGGGGAGTCACTAGAGCTCATTGCCACATTGAACATATCTCCTTTTTCTGCTTTTCAATGTTAGTTTGGCTCCTTTAATTGGCTTATTGAGGAGGAGTGACTGAAGCTGAATTCCTGGGGCACAGGCTGTGACTTTTCAGTGTAAAAACACAAGTTGTCGTTCTACCAGACCATTTCCAACACACACACACACACACACACACACACACACACACGCACGCACGCACGCACGCACGCACACGCACATGCACACGCACGCACACACAAAATAACTAACTCATTAAATAAAGTTTTTTCAGAATACCTTGGGTTCAACCTTTAATGTATCAGGTCATAAGCCTTAGGCTATCATTTGCTTAATTATTTTAATAGTGCATAGAGTTTATTTAAGCAGATTGCCCATGGAACACATTCCATTAATGCAAACTACCACAATTCTAAAATATTTTGATGTTTTCATCTTATCAAGTGTAAATAATTGATGAAATTCTGTTTCATTTTGCCAGTCTTCTTATTTTTTAGTTGGCCTATCACAGTCTCACCACGTTCATTGGTGATTTGCCTTACGGGTTGCAACTTGCATATTTCATATTTAGATTAGAGAATCCTTCTGGAATGCTACAAGCTTGTTTTGCTTTGCTGATTAAGTTCTTTGTTAGATGTTTTGCAAAAATAATCCAGCTGGCTCACAAAGGGCTCCACCCAGTAAATGCTTCAGAAACACAGGCTGAACAGGGCATTTTGTCTCTGCTTAGGAATTGCCTGAGTCACCAGATGACTTGTTGGGTCTTGAGAGCCTGCTGAGAAGAACAGGCTTGACATATTGCAGCAGCTCTGTGTGGCATGTTAACTTCAAATCAAGTTCAACACATTTATGGCTTTTCCCCCCATTATTATATCCACATCCCAAGATTTCTTTGGAAACACTCCCTACTGAAACAGTATTCCAAATCCTTGGCTTTGCTCTGTCACATAAGGAGTGAACAATCTGGGGAGAGATGGGATCTTTAAGATATTTCTGGGAACATGCAATGCATTCTTGCAGTAAGAAGCAGTGCTACCAGAGCGTTTTATGAAGGAGAGTTCAAAGGTTCGCTGAGAAACAGCAGAAGAGAGACTTAGTCATTATGACGTCTTTGATTCTGGGGAGAAGAAACATGAAGCCTTGTGCCAGGATGCATTTGAAGCAAAGTATCTATCTCATGGAATGTGAGATAGAGCAAACCAGGGTATAAAAGTTTGATATAGAGATACATCCAGGAAGGTTCTCTTCTGTGTGCATGAGCTTCCCAAGCCCTGCCTTGTTGAAGAGTTCCAAGAGGACACTCATCACTTTCACTCATGGGTCATTTGACTGTAATGGACTGAGACCAACTCAGAGTGAATCACAGTGAGCATACTCTCCTAAATGGGATCTTCACTCCCCATTTCTACTTCTGTGCTCTTTGCTCTCTGTTGCCACCGAATTGTGCAGTTTCCATTAAAAGGTATGTGGCACCCAATGTCTGGCATTCCAATCCACATAGGGCCTGAAAAGGCTGGAAAAAAAAGTTCCAAGTAGGCTTAGTGCTTGCAGCTGTATAGAGGAGGCACAGCTCTTTTAAGAGGCCCTGCTACTGAGCACTTGAATGGGGTTTATGAGTAGCAGACAGTGCACTACTCGGTGGCATAGACCAGCTCCAGATCAGGGCCCACGGGCATGAGGCTCTGCTCTCACCAACCCAAAGGTGGGGGAGCCAGTCGCCAGACCATGTGCTAAGTGAAGCCATGCAACAGGAGGGCCTAGCCACAGCTTAGCAGTTTAAGGTTTAGCCCATAAGGTCAGAGAAGGCTGCAAGCTCGTGGCTGCAGGAGCTTAGAAAGTCAGGATCAGATGAAGAAAACCTCTGGACGGATATAGCATGCTTAAAAATGTGCTTAGATGCTGAAGAAAGAAAAGAAAATGGATATACAGTCATAGGAAAATAGTCTAAAAATAATGTCTTTAAAGAGAGAGTAAAGTAATATAAAAAAAATTAAACCATGCAAAGATGGGAAATACACAGGGCATCTGGATCCTGTATGGTGCTTTGTTGACGTTAAATTATTTAAATGTTAATGAATAAAAAACAATAGCTACTGAGAGACATTGGAGTATGGAAACTGCTGAATTAAACCAACCTATATATTTTAAGAATGCTTTAACTTCAGAATGAAAGTCAGAAAATACGTTCTATTGAGGAAAGAGGTTTTGCTTTTGTTTTCCCTGGAAATAAAAAGCTATGGATTTCTTCAAAATTAATAAAGACCAGATTTGATCAGAGAAGACCTTCTGAAAATCTTGGTTATAGACATGAAGAAAAAAAAGAACAAGAAAACTGCTAAACAGGTGACATATAAGCTGATCCCTTGGCAAGAGAACAGATCTGAGACTGGATGAGACACAATAAATCTTGTTGGCTACAGAGTCCTCAGGACTTATTATCACAAGCCATCTTTTCATATGATATGGACAGGGGTTTGGTTATATAGTCTAAACAGACTGTTCAAATATAAAACAAAAAAATCTTTAGCTAACTTGTGCATAGTACACAATCCATACTTGTGTTAATGCATATATATATATATATATATATATATATATATATATATAACTTTTAAAAGTCTTGAGTGTTTTCAGAAAAAAAAAATGACCAGACACTAATGAAGACAAGTATCCCAGGTAATCTAGCATCAAAATGCCTCTTTGCAGTTTCCTCAAAATTCTGCATCCAGAACAGCTTCAAAACTGGTAGCTGACATGGTCCAGCCTCACACACTACTCCAGTCAGGACTTCAAATAAGCCCTGGACTTTCCCATTACACAGAGACTGGACAACAAATGATACAGCTAGCTCTCTCAGGACTTGACCATTATCTCAGTTTTCTCAGGGTACCCTAGAGATGCCATCACTACAAGTCAACAAGAAGCAGTCTAGAGAACATGATGCCCACATTCCCAAGAGGTGGGGGATGGGTAGTTTTTGGTCATTTAGTAGGTTATGAATGTTTTTCATCATTTAGGGGGTTGGTTGAAAGTTGTTGTTGGTCATGGTCAGGGAGAAAGGCTGAGCAAAGGAGATTTGATTCAGGGATCTCTTTCTGAAGGGAAAGGGGGGATATAGTACAGAAATGATAGGAAAAGGGTAGATTATTGAATCTACTTTTAAACTAAAAAGCAGCTAATAGTCTTAAATATTTTACATTGGTATGGATTTTGTATGTTAATACAAATTTAAGGATATTTTGTTATACTGTATATATGTTTCTACTCTTGTTTAAGGTATTGTACTGATGCATCTCATTTAACAATGTAATGTAAATTTCTAGTACTTGAAAGTTATTATCACAAATTTAGGATAATTAAGAAGTACAGGTTAGTAGTTAGTCATTTATAACAATAAATTTGTGGCCATGTTAGGTGTGTTTTCAAGGTTAAACAGATATATTTTAGATAGGTAGGTGATCTTCAAACACTTCAGAGACCTACACAATACAGCATTTAAGATGTTTTAATAACCTGAGGCTTTTCATGACAGTGAGATATTTCTGCTTCTGGCAGCACCAACTTACTTCAAAAATAGATGACGAGCATCGAAAAACCTCCATATGGAGTTTGCTTTTATTGTGGCAAAGTTAGCCACTGGGCAAGAAATTGCCTTTGTCTCAACTGTTGACAGTATACTGTTCCAATTGAAAAAGCAGGACATAAAGGAAGCTGATTGCCAAACCTTGCTAAGACAAGGTAGGCCAGTCCTTCAAAATTTTTGCTTCACAAAGAAGTCGGTCAGATATTCTAGGCCTGTAGGTCAAAGATGGATGCCTGAACATTGCACAAGAACCTTGGAGTAACTGTCCAGACAGCCAGATATCTCTGTCATTTCTATAGTTTCGGAATTTGTTTGATCTGCACTTCCTGTTTACTCAGGTAATATTATATCCTTCTTGGGTCTTTGATGGGGTTGAAGACTAGATAGTTACCATTTTCCTTGTTACCAAATTCAGAGAAAAAACAACTCAAAAAGAAGTGTAAAGTGTGTAAGGTTGACAGACATAAGTTGTTTATCTAAGAAAATGTTTTGAGGTCTATAAAGATATTTTTAGGATGGTAATACAAGTTATGATAGAAAGTAGTTTAGGTATAAAACTAGATTCATTAAGATAGTACAGATAGCCGGGCAGTGGTGGCGCACGCCTTTAATCCCAGCACTCGGGAGGCAGAGCCAGGTGGATCTCTGTGAGTTCGAGGCCAGCCTGGGCTACCAAGTGAGTTCCAGGAAAGGTGCAAAGCTACACAGAGAAACCCTGTCTCGAAAAGATAGTACAGATAATAGAGTATTTTCTCTGAATATGCCCAATACAAATGGACTGGACATTGTGAATATAATTCTTACCTGATAATTGTTCTTATTGTATATAGTTTTACTATGTTAGAGCTAAAACTTTCCCTTTTTATTTAGGCAAAAAGGGGGAAATGTTGTAGGATATTTGTACACTGTGTGGAGATGTGCTGCTGTAACTGGTGTAATAAAAAGATGAATGGTCAATAGCTAGGCAGAAGACTATAGACAAGACTTCCCAGCAGAGAGAGAACTCTGGGAAGAAGAAATGTGGAATCATGAACCAGACACAGAAGCAGAATGGGTAGTACAGAGGTGTGGTAACAAGTCACGTAAAAGAACGGAGATTAAAAAAACAGGTTAATTTAAGTTATAAGAACTAGTTAGGAACAAGCCTAAGCTAAGGCTGAGCTTTCATGATTAACATTAAGTCTCTGTGTCATTTTTTTGTGAGCTGGTGGCCCAAAGAAAAGTTTACTATAGGTATGTGTCAGTTTCCATTCAAAGCCTATGTCCATTTAGATCAGAGATAATGTTTTCTCACAATGGGTTCTAGCTAGCCTTGAACTTAAAATCTCCCAGCCTGAGTACTAGAATTAAACATACACCGTCACACCCAACTAGAGACAATGTTTTATTTAAAATTATCTTCTTATATGTTACCTTTTAGACAGAAATGCCTCTGCAGATGTTTATAGGATTACTAATGGACAAGGTAGAGAAAGCTAGGAGAGAGTAAAGAGTGATTAATTTCTAAGCATGAAGTACTTCTGGACAACCAGGAAAAGCTGGAGCAGATAATTGCTTTACTTCTAGTCATATAATTTATAAACAAGTAAAAACAGTCCTTTGGTGCCTTTTGATCAATCTGTGCCCTTTGACCTTTCCCTCTTTTGCTCCTCTCACTTTTGAGCTTCAAAAGTCTACAGAAACCATTAGCTCCTGAACTTCTGAAGCTTCAAAAAATGGGCAGATCATAGAAATGCACATTAAAATGACTTTAAGATTTCATCATACCTCAGCCAGAACAGCTAAGACTTTAAAAAAAAAGTGCTGGTGTAGACAGATTTTTCTCTGGGCCACCAGCTCACAAAGAATGACACAAAGACTTATTAATTATGAAAGTTTGGCCTTAGCTTAGGCTTGTTTTTAACTAGCTCTTTTAACTTGAATTAACCTATTTCTATTAATCTGCATTCTGTCACATATTGCCCACTCTGCTTCCTCTGTGTCTCCTCACATCTCTCTCCCTAGAGTCTTCCTCCTCCTCTTTTCTCTGTCTGCCTGGAAGTCCCACCTATACCTCCTGCCCAGCTATTGGTTGTTCAGCTTTTTATTATACCTTCACACAGTGTACAAATATTCCATAACATGCTAGAATGGGTGTGGAGAAAGAGGAACATTTATTCAGTGCTGGTGGAAGTACAGAGTGGTTCAGTCACTGTGGAAATCCTTGTACAGGTTCCTCCCCACAACTAGAAACAGATGTACCACATGATCTGTTATACCACTCCTGCACAGATTCCCAAAGGACTCTACATTCTTCTACAGATATACTTGTTCATCCATGTTCATTGCTGCTATATTCACAGTGTCATAAAATGGAATCAGCCCAGATGTTCATCAGCTGATAAAGGGATGATGAAAAGCTGGCATATATACACAATGGAATATTATCTAGATGCAAAAAAAAAACAAAAAACAAAAAACAAAAAGAAATTCGCAGGTGAATGGGAGATATGGAAACAATCATTCTGCGTGAGGTAACCTAGATCCAGCAAATCAAACTCTGCAAGTTCTCTCTCATATAAGGATGCCAGCTTTAAATATTTACACAAGTGTTTTAAATTGGAATATCCATAGAAATCAGGGAACTAGTACCGGGCCATGTTGAGGGGGTAATTTCAAGGGGGGAGGTTTTAGAAGGAAGGTGGTATGAAGAGGGAAAAGGAAATAGTGGAATAGGAAGGGTTAAATAGGGTGGGATATGGGAGGGCAGGATAGAGAAGAGAGTATGGGGAGGGTTAAATAACACTAAAGACATTTGAAAAAGCCACATGGAAATGTACCACTGCAGAAGCTTGTGTGTGTGTGTGTGTGTGTGTGTGTGTGTGTGTGTGTGTGTGTGTGTTTTTAAAGAAAGAAATGGACAGAAGTGACTGGACCTATAGACTCAGGAGCCTTTGGCAGAAATATTTTTGTCCATGTTTCTAAGACGGTTCATTCTGTCAAAGGTGTTGAAGAAGTCTGGGCTGGATTTCTCAGAAAACAACCTGCTGAAGGAACTGAGGCCACATCAGCACCCTGATTCTGATGCCTTCCTCATGCCTGTCCCAGCCCACTAGGAAGATGCAAAGGGCTAGGGAGATTCTGTCCTGTATCTGTCCTCCACCATGTGGCTCTGCAGTTCTGAGTCCCTAGTGAGTACCCCAGCATCATCACAGGGAGCTCTGGCACACACACACACACACACACACACACACACACACACACACACACACACCCTGGAGCGGCAGAACCTGTTTTAAACTTTTTATTGGCGTTTAATAACACCCATCACTTGCAATGATTTCAGGAAGCCACGGGCCAAGATTTCAGGCTCAAGATTTCATCGTGTACACAGAACGCCCCCTCGTAACTACCGGAACAGTGTGTCTTCCACCTTATTCCTGGGACCCTTCAGTCCCTGTGCAGAGAACCCCACTTTAAAAATCATTTCTAAACGCAAACTAGAGTAGATGCTATGGTGCTCTAGTCTAGGTCCCAAACGTGATTCATGACTCACACTCATTCCACCAGTTCTTGGGGCTGTTGTTGATGATGATGATTTCTGCTTAAGTGAGCTAGCGCTTGGGGGCTGGAAAAAGAGGCACAGTTCTCTCCAGCATCCCAGAACTTTCAATGGCATGGTCCACCAAGAACTAGACCCCTCCCACCCCAACCATTCTGGGTTACTTTGAAGGGCTCAAACAAGCCTTGAGGGATCTGCCCAGCAGGCAGGCCTTCTAACTACAGGTCTGGTGCTGAAGCCATGTTTGCGCGTTGCGAGATTGACCTAGATCACGTGTCATAAACGGAGCCAATCAGATTCTTCCTCCTGGGGCTGTAAAAACCAGCTCGAAAATGTTAGTCTCTGCTAAGTGTGGCAACTGTGAGGGAGCTCCAATTTATTTGAGAAGAAACACATATCCCCAGAAAGGTAAGAATGAAGCCAGTATTTGGGAAGAAACAAAGATGGCGGGAGGGCCAGCCCAGGGCAAACTGAGAGGGGTCTCTTACTCAAACAGCAGGATAAGAAGTAAACTAAATAGAGTCTGAGCTGTGGCTCCGTCATCGTGCGGTGCTTTCCTGACACACCCAAGACCCTCAGTTTGCTCCCTAGCAACAGCCAAATGAAAGAACGAATACCAAATGTTTTCCTTTCTTGTCCACCCCTTTTCTCAGCTTCTCGTGGTATGTTTTATTCGCTATTCGTTATCATACTAACTTAAAAAAAAAACTTATATTATTAGCAGGGGCTAGAGACATGGTTCAACAGTTAAGAGCACTGGCTGCTCTTCCAGAGGACTTGGGTTCTATTCCCGGGATCCACATAGTGGTTACACCATCTGTAACTCCAGTCCCAGGGCTTCAGACAACTTCTGCAGACACCACGTGCATAAGGTATATGGACGTACATGCAAGCGAAACACCCATTCACCTAAAATAAAATGAGATTTTTAAAAGTACACTAGCACATCGTTTGCAGTTCATGTTTTGCCACGCCAGCCTTCCTTCTTTCAGCGGGGAATGTTGATGCCAGAAGGATATCGCTTTGTAAAGCTCCCATTTAATATTTATCTAGTTTTCCAAATTTCCTACAGAGAGCAATTGCTTCTAGTCTTATTTTTTAAATAAAAATAAATTTGAATCAATTAGTGAATGAATTAATGGATTTTGTAGTGATAAAAGGTGAAACTGAAATTTGCACATACTTGCCAAGTACTCTAACACAGAGGAATATTCTTAGTCAATCATTTTTTTTTTCCTGAGAAGTAAAACAATAGGAAAGCAACTCCCCACCCTCGCTTGCATTTGGTTATGGGTACTTTTTTTTTAACTTGTGATATAAAGAGATCAGATTCATGTGCTGTAATGCATTGCCAAGGTTAAAGAAAAATACCAGAACATGAGCTGGCAATGTGGAGACCCTGAAACTGCACAGTCAACATACCACCCCCACCCATGCCTGCACATTTGTTCTTTCATCTAAGTTGATCATCTATATGTCTTGTCTCAGCATTTATAAGCTCTGCCAATACTCTACCTTCAGCTTACTGGTGATTGTTGCTGGAGAGTTTCTCTCCAGGTTCCATTAAGCCCCGCAGTCCCACAATCCACATATAAAATAATCACTCAGACGCTTATATTACTTATAAACTGTATGGCCGTGGCAGGCTTCTTGCTAACTGTTCTTATATCTTAAATTAACCCATTTCTATAAATCTATACCTAGCCACATGGCTGGTGGCTTACCGGCATCTTTACATGTTGCTTCTCCTCCAGGTGGCTGCAGTGTCTCCCCCTCCTTCTTCCTGTTTCCCCAATTCTCCTCTCTCTTTGTCCCGCCTATACTTCCTGCCTGGTCACTGGCCATCAGTGTTTTATTTATATAGAGTGATATCCACAGCAGGTGATTAAAGACTAGAAAGGAGCTAGGAATTGCCTGTCTTTCCTTTCCTGCATATATATATCTTTTTTTTTTTTTTGCTGCGAGTGGTTGACTAATATAGAGAAATAATATGAATAAGAAAGAAGACAGTCGTGGTTCTGCATCCTTCATGTTTCTTAGAATGCTGTTTAGAGTCTGCACATGAGAGAAGACATGAGATATTTGTCTTTCTAAATTTGGTTTATTTTGCTTAACATGATTTCCAGTTCCATCCATTTGCCTGCCAATGGCATTATTTCCTTCTTTACAACTTAATCAAACTCCACTGTGTATATAAACCACATTTGCTTTATCTATTCATTTGCTAATGGGTATTTAGGCTGTATCTTGGCTGTTGTGAATAATGCAGCAATAAATACAGATTTACAAGTATCTATGTAGTTTGCTGACATATTCCTTCCACTGAGCCAGGAATGGCTTAGCTGGATCATATGGTAGGTCTGGTTTTAGCTTTATAAGGAACCTCTATACCAGTGGTTCCCAACCTTCCTAATGCTGTGGCCTTTAATACAGTTCCTCTTATTGTGATGACCCCCAACCATAAAATTATTTTTGTTTCTACTTCATAACTAATTTTGCTATTGTTTTGAATTGTAATGTAAATATTTGTTTTCTGATGGTCTTTGGCGACCCCTGAGCAAGGGTCGTTTGACCCCCAGGTTGAGAATCACTGTCCTATATTGATTTCTATAATGGCGGCACTAGTTTACATTCCCACCAGCAATGCATACAGGTTTCTTTTCCCCATTGCCTCCCAGCTAGCATTTGTTGTTGCTTGGTTTCTTGATAATACTCCTGACTGGGCTGAAATGGAACCGCAATGTAACTTAATTTTTGTTCTCTTGATAGTTAAAAATGTTGAATATGTTTTTCATATATTTATTAGCTATTTGCATTTCTCTTTTGAGAACTATCTACTTGGTTCATCTGCCCCTCGACTGTGAGTTGATTGTTATATGTTTGATTTTTGCAATACCTTCTAGATATTAATCCTTCATGACATGTACAATTGACATAGGCTTTATGTCCATCCTGCAGACCATCTCTTCACACCACTGCTGGTTTCCTTTCCTGTTCAGGAACTTTAATTTCACACAATCCCATTTGTCTACTCTTGGAATTATTTCCTGACCTACCGGGGTTATTTTCAGGAAGTCTTGCCAGTGTCTGTATCTCGCAGTGTTTTGCCTGTGTTTTCCTCTAGCAGCTCCCAAGTGCCAGGTCTCCCATCAAAATCTTTCATTCATTTTGACCTGCTTTATTTTGTACAAAGTGAAAGAAGGATCTAGTTTCTTTTACACGTGGTCATCTGGTTTTCCCATCACCATTGATTGAAGAAGTGCTTTTTTCCTAATGTGTGTTTTTGGAATCTTTGTCTAAAATTAGGTGATTAGGTCCTCTGTTCTAGTCCACTGGTCTATGTGTCTGTTCTTAAGACATGCTGGCTTTGTAACTCTATAATATAATTTGTTGTGATACCTCCAGAACTGCTCTTCCTGCCTATAGTTGCTTTGGTTATTCAAGGCTATTTGTGCTTCCAGATGAATTTTAGGGCTGCCTTTTTCTTGTTCTGTGAAGAACATCATTGGAACTTTGTTGGGGTTTTGTAACTCAGATGTCATCATGAATTCAATGACGATGATAATGGTTAGTCTTTTATATTTGATATCTCAGAAAGTGTCAATTCATTAGTGAATAAAAAAATGAAATAAAAGGAGGAGGACAGGACTACTCCTAAAGTAGGGAGATTTTTATTGTAGACATAAGAGAGAAAGCAGGCAGAGGGAAGAGTCCAGGCTGAACATGGCCAGCAGTCTAAACCAGGCCTTGAGAGGAGAGCAAGAGAGGAGCCACTGACCAAGAGAGGCAGCCTGGCCAAGAGACCAAAATGAGTTACACAGAGATCAGGCTGGGGGAGGGCAGTTGAAGCCCAGCCCCTGGGAGGGAGAAGTTCAGGAGAGTAGGCAGCTGGGTAAAAAGTGCTGAGTGAGACTTGTCCTGGGTTGAGCCCTAACAATAGGCATACCTTGGGTTGCTTTATTTTGGTTGCATTTATTTGACATTTTCCCTTAATGTAACTCCTGTGTACCTTTTCTTACCACAGTGTGCTCTGGAAATCGGTTCTCATTATTGGTTTTTTTAATGCTCTATTTAGTGAGCTTCTACATGCAGCAGCTTTGGACTTCACCGTGTGCTTGCTCTTTCAAATCAGTTAGTTTAAGAATAACTGCACATTATTTTCTGTGGCCCTCGTTAAGCCCTCTATAAAACAAAGTGTTCTGTGAAGAAATCCTAAGAGAAGGCTTACAACTGAAGATCTTTATAGATCTTATCTAGAGCTCCCCAGGCACGCAGGGAGTCAAACAATAGATAATCATCTCTAGTCGTTGTCCACACTTACTTACCCCAGTGACTGCTTTTATTAGTAAGATCAGATCTCCTTCGCATCTTCCCTTCCAGAGGTCAAATGCCTGTTGCCCCTGTCAGAAAGAGTAGAGTCACCTCTGAGGAAGTAGTTGCGTTTGTATGAGTGGCTTGTGAGGGGTGTAGTATGTGTAGTGTGCCTTTGACTTAATATAGTGTTGTTATTTCTTAAACAATTAGAAATTCCTGTTTAAAAAATATTCACCAGAAGACTATGCCGTGAGCTCATCATGCATACTAGCCCTAAACAGGGGCCAGCATTTTGAGAGTTCTTTTCATTCCCTCCATAGGCCAGGCATTCATTCATTCTTGTCTGTGTGAGTGAATCCAAGTTCTTAGGGGTACTAAGGAAGTGCTTTACCACTGAACTATACCCTAACCCCCACCTATAAGCACCCTAAATTCTAAGAGGCAGCTTGAATGATTAAGATGTTAACTGCTGAGTAGTATGTCTTTACTTTTTCTTTACTGTTTGCCTAACAGAATCTAAGGTGACCTTTAAATAATGTCAGAATGTATAAGGCCTCTCCTTGTTTTATAAATCTATCCATCAATGCAAAGTGTATCAGTTACTGTGCTGTTTAATTAAAGAACTTCAAGAACGCATGCCTTGGGTCAAGGTCAATATGTTCTAGTCAGAGGAAAGAGGAAAAATGGAGAACAGGAGACAGGCCCTGGATGATGAAGCCTCCACCTCCATCATCATCCACTATCTGTTTATCATCCTCTCCCCTTTTGTACCCTATAAAAGCACTTCCCCACACTGAAGTTCCCTAAGATGGTCTTTTGAGTGAGACAACAGCTCCCTCCCCACTTTCTTAGGTTGCCAGCCCTCCAGTAAACCTGACTTACTTTCCATCAGGTCTCACACCCCAAGCACTGTTTTTGTTTTTTTTTTTTGTTTTTTTTTTTTTTTGGTTTTTTTTTTTTTTTTTTGGTTTTTCGAGACAGGGTTTCTCTGTGTAGCTTTGCGCCTTTCCTGGAGCTCACTTGGTAGCCCAGGCTGGCCTCGAACTCACAGAGATCCACCTGGTTCTGCCTCCCAAGTGCTGGGATTAAAGGCGTGCACCACCAACGCCCGGCATCCCAAGCACTGTTTTTTAAGCTATAAGCAAATGGACTTGGGTCTGGTTAACAGCCCCACACTGAAGTATGGAATTCCTCTTTGGTATTTCTATCTCTGAGAAGCACAGGCTAGTTCTTATTCTTCTTATTCTTGGGTCTGGGGGAGCTAAACAAACAAACTCACATAGAGCTGTGAGTAACCCAGTATCTCTCTGTTGGGGAGGTTGTAGCAGAAGGCATGACTTCATACAAACAATAAGTTGCTGATATCAGGAATGTTGACTATCCACCAGAACGGGCTTTGTGTGAATTTCATCTTAGTCATCTACTTCACAGGCATTTATTGATGACCCTATATGGTAAGACATTATACTGACCATTAGCAAGGACACTGTGATTTAATAGCAAAAAGATAAGTAACGGTAGTACATTCTGATAGAGTGAGAGTGGGACTGACCATATGCTTGTGATACAGGTGTTGGGATGTAGCTGAAGTTTCCCCACCTGGCTCCTGAAGTTCTGCAGACCCACAGCTGCTCAGACCCAAATGAACACACAGAGGCTTATATTAATTATAACTGCATGGCCATGGGTCAAGCTAACTGACTAGCTCTTACACTTAAACTCAACCTATTTCTGTTAATCTATATGTCACCATGTGTTCCACAGCGTTACCTGTGTGCCATTACATGTTGCTCCCTGGTCGGTGGGCTGGCATCTTTCTGACTCAGCCTTCCTCCCCCAGATTTCTCCTCATCTCCTTGTCCCACCTATACTTCCTACCTGGCCACTGGCCAATCAGCATTTTATTTATCAACCAATCACATATTCACAGCATGCAAAACATCCCACAACATTGGAAGAAGAATGTGAGTCAGGAAATTAGGATTCTTTGTCTTCCCTTTTCTGTGAAGCAATCATAAGGTGGTAGGGTTCATCTCAGGTCTAGAGACAGGCACTGCGTCTCCCTCTGGCTGCTGGCTCTTGCTCTCCGTGTCTCAGTTCAGGCCATGGTCAGGTGAACAGAGGTGTTCTGAGGACTTCTGTCCATGCTAATTTTTTTATTATTTTATTATTTATCTTAGGTTAATATACAAAGTAATGAGTTTCATTAGAGCATCTCCACATATATGTGTTTCTATACTGTTCTTCATCACTCCCTCATTGTCAAGTCCTTTCCTCCAGCTGGTTCCTTCTCTTCCCTCAGTCCCCCTTCTGCCTTCCCATTGCTTGTATTTAATTAACTTCTTCATTTCCTACTTCCCATAATACCTCTTTCTTCCATCTCTGTGATCTCCTTTCTAGTTGCAGAACCTACAAATACACATAGAGACACAAACACATAAAATCTAGCATTGGAAAGACAATATGCAATATTTGTCTTCTTTGTCTGGCTTATTTTACCTAACGTAATGATTTCCAATTACAAATGTCAGGATTTCAGGTTTCTTTGTGGATACTGAAAGTCCCATTCTGTATTACATTTCCTTTATCTATCATCTGTGAGTGGACGTCTAGGCTGCTTACATTCCCTGGCCATTACAAATAATGCAAATGTCTCTGTGCTGTGCTGACTTGGGATTTCTTCATGTATAGACCCAAGAGTGGCACAGGTGGGTCTTATGGTAGCCCTGTATGCAAGGTTTTGTTGCTGTTGTTTTGTTTTGATTTGATTTACCTAGTTATTGTATATAGAGATCAGAGGACCACTTTGTGGCCGTTGGTTCTCTTTCCAGTATGTGGGTTCTGGGGAATCCAACTCAGATCATCAGGCCTGACATCAGTGCCCTTAATATTAAGCCATCTTTTCTGTTCCCATTTTCAGTTCCAGTACTCTTGCTCTCAGTTCTTAGAAACTCAAACATAATCCAGGGCTGAAGAAGCAGTTCCATGGTAAAATGTTTATCCCTCCCCAAAGAAAAAAGGCGCTCGCGCGCACGCGCACACACACACACACACACACACACACACACACACACCCCATAATATTTAGCCTTTCAAAGTGTACATCTGTAGCTAGAGTTTTTCTGCCTGGCCCACAGTCAAGACAAATCTGCCAGTCCCGCAGCCGCTCAGACCCAACCAAGTAAACACACAGAGACTTATATTGCTTACAAACTGTATCGCGGTGGCAAGCTTCTTGTTATCTAGTTCTTCTATCTTAAATTAACCCATTTCTATTAATCTATACCTTATCACATGGCTCGTGGCTTACCAGTATCTTACATGTTGATACTCATGGCAGCGGCTGGCAGCATCTCCTGACTCAGCCTTCCTGTTCCCAGAATTCTATTCTCTGCTTGTCCCACCTATACTTCCTGCCTGACTACTGGCCAATCAGCATTTTATTTATACAGAGCAATATCCACAGCATACATCTTCAGTGGTTGATTTTTAAATCAACCTGACATGAACCAGAGTGAAGAGGGACCCTCAGTTGAGGAATTGCCCAGATCATATTGGCCTATGGGCATGTCTGTGGGTCATTGTCTTGATTGCTAGTTGCTGTCCAAGGGCACAGTCCACGGTGGGTGATGCCATCCCTAGGCAGGAAGGTCTGGACTGTATAACAAAGCTAGCTGCACATGAGTCGTGGGGCAAGCCCGAGAGGAAAAAAGTAAGCAGCATTTCTTCATGGTTCCTGCCTGAGTTCCTTCCCTGACTTCCCTCAGTGATGCAGTATGACCTGGAGGTGTAAGATGAAATCTCTCTCCAAATTGCTTTAGGCCATGGTTCCTATCATGGTCCCAGAAGGCAAAACATGACATCGTTCTAGTAATTTTAGCATATTCACAAAGTATAACCATCACCCCTGTTAAATTCCAGCACACTTCTCAAAAGAAGCTTCCCTATATAACCTTGCTTCCTCTAGCCCCCCCCCCCAGTAAACCATTATTCACCACCATCATCACCACCACATCCTCCTCCTTCTCCTCCTCCTCTCCTCCTCCTCTTTTATGTCCTTTTATGAATTTGCCTGTTCTGATAGTTTATGCATATGGAATCATAAAATACAGATTTTATTTTCAATCTGGATTCTTTCAGTTAGTGTCATATGTACAGGGTTTATTCAGAAAAAGTTAGGGGGTCAATTCCAAAAGTGGTATCAAAAGAATGTAGAGGAGACAAAGTAATACCATTTTCTTACCCTTTGCAAGGGTCATGGCTGCATCCTCATCCCAAATGACAGATGAATAAAAACAACTTTTACAGGGGCTGGAGGGAGCTATATGATCAACAGCTTTTACAGGGGCTGGAGGGAGCTATATGATCAACAGCTTGCACTAAGCATCAGAGGCCCATGCTGAGTGGGCCACTACCGCCTGTAACTCTAGGTCTGGGGGATCTGATGCCCTCTTCTGATGTCCTCAGACACCTACACTCAGGTGCAGACCTGTGTGTGTGCGTGTGCGTGTGCGTGTGTGTGTGTGTGTGTGTGTGTGTGTGTATGTGTACATAATTAAAATATACAATAAACCTTTTAAAAAATGGAACATTTGGCAAATTTATTTAACCAAGTTTTACGTGATGTGGGAAGCTCTGAAAAATGAAGAGTCCGAGGAGAACGAAGGTGTTTGTTGTTGTGTGAGAGAGCATTTCTCCTCCTCTGTGCTCTTTCGAGAACACATTTGGAAGTAACTCTCTTCCTCCTTCGGACAGTGATGGTGACTGAGGCCTGGATTAGAGGCAGACATCTTAACAAAGGCCTGAAAATGAGCCAGGAGGATGCAAGGGGCTATAGTTGTAAGCGCTGCATTGAGCCAATCTCCGGAAGAACTTTCCAGCTCGTCTCTGGACTCTCCTCAGGTTCATGAGTCAATATGCTTACTTATTGATTAATCGTCATGTTCAATGCCCTTTTGCTAAAAGAATCTTAAATAAATCAGGTGCCAAAGACAGCCTGTGGAAGAAGACATTTTGACCCTTTCCTTCCAGTCAAACAGAATCACAGAGTTCAAGGACTAACCTTGAATGATGCCAAGAGCATCTAGAACTTCATCCAAACCTAAACGGAGTTGGGATTTGTATCATCTTTACACGAAGGGAGCAGAGATGTAGATGACCTCCTAGAAGAAGCAGTTTGTAGAAGTTGCCACTGCATTATTAATTGAACATTAGTTTATTAAATGTCTATCTCTGCATCCATTTTTGGATTGAATCTCTATTTGAATGGTCTTTGGGCAGATCAATAGGGCAAAGACCGAATAGAAAACTGACCTTCCCAGCCAGGAAATCATTCTGACTAAGTAGGTTTCTGAATGAGGCACAGAGTACTGGCCAACCTCCACTTCCTCTCCTTTGGCTCAAACAAGCCGTTCTGCTATTCTGTTTTCAGAAACCTCAAAGTATATCAGTTAACCAGCTGTCCTGAATGTGGCTTGGCGGGTCTGTGTACAGACACTGAATGAATTCTAAAGGGAAAAAAAGAAAGAAAGAGCAAAAGCAGGCCGGGTGTGGACAGAGGGATTGCAGTGAAGTGATCCAATGCAGCACGGCTGAATTTCACCCGCATTTGGAAAGCCTGGGGATGGGAGGGCCACTCAACACCTACTCGATTTTGTTTTTCTTAAAAGAGAACTCTTTCGCTTGCAGAATCAATACGCCTGATCATTCTCACCAAAACTATTCTGTTGGTCTTTCCCAGCCCATTTCTCACAAAGATTTAGTAACAAGGGCTAGGTATCGTGTTCTCAAGACTTTCCTTTTAGACAGCATTGTGACGATGGTTCTGGGGCTTACGGGGCAGCTTACCAGGGATCTGTGGGAAAACCTAGGAAAATGTGTGAAATTGCCAGGCAGTGTCCCTTGGTGGATCTGACCCAGAACCCCACCAAAGCTCATGTTCCTTGCAGAGTGTGTGGCTAGCAAGCTCACAGCTCATGGGGAGGCACAGAAGTATTTACAGTTTACTTGTTTATGAATAAGGCAGAGGGGCTATTTCTCTTGTCACTGCTTCCTGTGACATCTACTGAGTGACATTCACCTTAGAGAGATCAGAAGCTTTGTCAGGACTGTGTACGAGGGCCACTGATGCCAGTCAGCCAGAGACACAGTAGCAACTTCAGGCAGGATGGATGCTTTGGGATCAACTGACCCCAATTACCCCGAGCTGTCTGGCCATTGCGGTGTTGGGTTAAGTAACTTGCCAGAATACCTTTCACCTCCTTCACAGTCTGCTTTTGTCCTTTTAATTGAGTCTTAAATGAATGGGAAGCTGTTTCTCCCATCACCTGTTTATCTCCTGTTAGACTTCATCCTCAACTATGGGAAATCATTGTTCTAGAAAAGCCTTCTGTGGTCATATTTACTAAAACAAGTTTGCGTCTTGTTTTTAATTAAACTTAATTATGTCTGCAGATGTTTTGCTGGCATGTATATCTGTGCATCACACCTGTGTAGTGCCTGCAGAGGCCAAAAGAAGGCGTTAGATATTGTGGAACTGGAGTTACAGACAGTTGTGAGCCACTGTTTGGGTGCTGAAAACTGAACCCAAGTCCTCTGCAAGAGCAGCAAGTGCTCGTAACTGCTGGGCCATCTCCAGCCCCTAAAGATTGGATCTTAAATGTCCCTCTTTTTGTGTAGAAAGCTTGGTCCCTGTGAGGGTTGGTCTGCATTGTCAACTGGACTGTGTTTGGAATCCCTCAGGAGACACACTTCTGGGCTTGTGTTTCCAGGCAGGTATGACTGCAATTTGGGAAGGTCTACCCTGAACGTGGGCAGCACCTTCCCACAGGCTGGGATTCCAGACAGAATGGAAAGAGTAAGGTGAAAAGTACCCCGAGGGCTAGCATTCTCTCTCTCTCTCTCTCTCTCTCTCTCTCTCTCTCTCTCTCTCTCTCTCTCTCTCTCTCTCTCTGCTTGGTGCGGACACAATAGGAGCAGTCACTTGAAGTGATCATCTTCATGCCTTCCCTACAAGGTAGAGCAAACAAGTCCAATAGTAGGGTGCATACCTAGATAGGTGGCTATGCCAAGAAAAGTTAGCTACCTACTTCCCCCATCCGATTTGCTTCATTTCTGTAATACTAGGACCTATTGATTTTAAAGTAGTCACCTAGCCAATCAGAATGAACTACAGCCACTGTTTAATTGGTAGGGGCCATGAGCCTGCACTCTGCTAATAAAGTCCAATGGAGGTACTGCTGTCTTCTGGGAGCTCCTGCAAGGGCAATTTTTCTGCCTCTTGGCACATTCTCATTTCTTCCTCCTTGCCTCTGGCTATTATGCAGATGTAATGGCCAGGACTGAAACCCTTTGAGAAATAAGGTGACCGCATCCCATGAGTCAAGGCACAGAAGGAAGCTGGGTTTGGTGGAACAGAGCCACCTCACGACCCACGATTGCCAACTTCTAGAAAAAAGGCCAGGAGACCTCCATTGTGCCTTAGATACCCTTGTTTGGATGATTATTCCTCAGAGACAAACTTATTCCACTGAGCCAGTGGGTTTGGTGGTTAGAGGGAAGCTGAAAATAGCCGTGGAAATAAGCAGTATATCTGGTTTGTCTCTGGTCTCCAGACCACTCTCCACTCTCCTCTACCCAGGTCTGGCTGCAAGAGCTGATTTTTTCAGTCAGATTCACTTCTCCTCCAGCTACATCTCATCTGGTAATCCTGAGGTATCAGCAGAAGAGTGAGGATGGGCAGACAAGCTGAATACCTGCTTCGCAGTGATTGGCACTACCCTTCTGAATTCTGCAGCTCCAGCCACAGCTGGGTTCTGGCATGCCTCTGATGTTCCTGTGGGTGAAGGGATGCACTCTGGTTGGATTTCCATAACCAGGACCACACCTTGCTAAGTCTTCCCTTCATCAGCCCTCCTTAGCTCCTTTGAAGTGACTCATCTGCTTCCTGTTGGGCCCTGTTGGGATGTATGTTTTGCTACGTTAGGACTTTTGTGACTCTAAGTATATTGGCATTTTAATCATGATTAATGTAACTATGATTTGATAGCACTAATCCCATTTTAAGCTTTTCCATATAACCCACGCTGTAACAGAGCCAAGGACAGTCTAAGAGTCACCTCAAGAGACATGAACTGACACACCAACAGGAGAGCCAGTGTCTTGGACTTTTTTTGTCCAAGGCTGACATCTGGAAGTTAAGATAATACGCCGCCTCCTTAACAGCAGAATACCAGGGAACCTCAGACTGCCATTTAAGACACATCTCACATTTGGACAACTTCTTCCACAGAGAGAGACACAAATTGTTTGGCTCATTATGGGTGTTCAGTGCTTGGATGCCTTTCTTATTGCAGCCCTGGTTGATGAACCCAGGGCCTAGCAGACGGTTAGCTTGGCAAATGTTCTAGCACGGATCTGTATCCTAAACACTACCTTGCATTATATGGGGTGGGGGGTTAGATTTTTTTGTTTGTTTCGTTTTGAGACAGGATCTTGCTATGCAGTTCATGCTGGCCTTGAACTTGTGATTTTCTTGTGTCAGCCTCCCAGGATTGCAGATATGAAACCACCAGATTCTTTTACTTATTTTTGTCTATATTTGAATATGTTGTTAAATTTAATATAGTATATATTTTGTTAATTTTGCTTATTCTGCTTTTGTGTCTGTTGTAGTAAACTGACTAACTCAGGAACTGTCTTTGTCATTTGAGTCGAGACTCTTAGCCATTTAAAATTGTCAACAAGTACCAAGGAACTGGACTGCTTTGTTCGGTCTGGCACAATAGCCCCTGGCTGGGGCAAGCCCTGAGGTGGCTTCACAGTCCATGGTGAAATCAACAAGCCTCAGGCTGTAACTCTCACAACTGTGTTATGCCTATGTGGAAGCAATGAATGAATTAGGAGTCAGCTAACTGTATATACCATGAAGAGTCAAGTCCATGACTAAATTATCAGTATTGAAATAATAATGCAGAAAATTTCAATATTAATGGAGGAAGAAAGGAAAAGACAAGGATCTGGAGATGGTGGAAGGGTTACTTTACTGGAGGCTCTGCTGTCAAAGGTGGAGGGGTGGGAAGGACCTGCAAGCTAACACTCGGCATGTAAAAGAGCGAGACACTTGAATCAGTGAGCCCAGAACAGGTCAGACAGCATCTGAGGGCTTCTAAATATTCCCCCCAAAGAGTTACAATGAGTAGGAGACTTGGCCTGGGAAAGTTAGACAAAACACATTTCCTTCCCTGGAGGACTTAATACTTGACTTGAGACGGCAGATCAGAAATATGTAAGTTTTAATTTACAACGATCAAGACTGTGTGCAAAATGCCAAATGATGTTCAGAGAAAGAAGCATTCTCGAAGGCTACCCTATCCTTTGGGAATTGGTGGAGGAGATCGGGCTTGGCACAGGCCTTGAAGGAGGGAGCCTTTAAGCCTGACAGAGCTGGAGGTAGTTCAGGTGGGGAGGCTGAGTAAGGCTATAGGACCAGGCATGCCCAAGGAGTGTTTGGAGTGAACTGGATTAACTAGAGTCCATGGACAGGAATAAAGAAAACACAGAGAGGTACAACAGGGACACCCAACCATCTCTAGAATCAATGAATGATTTACTGGATGGACTCGTAAAACTTAGGCTATGAGCAAAAGGATGCAGGAGAAAATCAGCCAAGGGATAGATACAGAGAGAGATGTCTGGAAGAAACAAGACAAGCTTGTAGGGCTTCTTAGAAGCTTTAGGATGTGTTTAATTCCCCCTGAAGCAAAAGATAACAGCACAGTAAGATGTCACTTAGAAGTGCACAGTCAATGCTGAAGGCTTTTACAGAAGGATTTTTTCATAGTCATCTTTTCCTTAACAATGTACAAATCTTAGACTCCAGGAAGAAGAGGTATTCAGCATAAACTACACTGTTTTACACAGTTGAAACACACTGAGAAACTCTTACCAATTCAGAAATGATGGGGACCTTCCTAAATCCAAGCTGTCAGAGCTAGCCAAGGGTCAACCTTTGTAGCAGGACTCTCTCAGCTACATCTCAAATGTGCCATGTTCTGCACAAGGGATTACTAAGGCTTTATCCTAGGAGGACATTAGATACAAGCTTAAGAATACTCAGCTAGACACTAGCAAGATTCATGGAGACAGGGACAGGATCATCTGGAAGTGATGTGTAGGATATTGGATTAAGAATTATTGGAACGGCTGGAGGAAGGGTTCAGCCTTCTGCAATTCAGAGAGACTTGGAAAGAGATGCAGAGTTGGCAAGAAAAAACACAAAGACTTCTTTTCTGAGAGAAAAAAGCTTCTCTTTCATTTATTCTTCTTTCTGTTGCTAGTTCTACTCTCTTCTTTTTCTGTTCTGTTCTACCCTGATGTTTCCCTTCTTTCTCTTTCCTGATGACTTCCTTTTCCTTTTTTATTTTTTCTTTACAGCTTATATAACACAGCAAAATCTTTCAAGCAATATAAAGATTACAATGTGGTTACATTCTATTTTCTAAGTGAATGATTACAATGTACAAGTTTAAAAAAAAACAATGTTTCCCATTTCCTTTACATGATTAAACATTTTATGTATTACAGGTAAAAAACAATTATCCCCAAGAACCCACATATAATTAAACATTTATCTTTTAGGAACCTTTCTGCTATAACTGTTTATATAGGCAATAATTTTTATGATTGCCAGAAAAACAGGTTACTAGTTTCACTTTCTATATTTTAGAGGCCAGTCAAATTATCTTAACTAATCGTCTAATTCTTTGCTTTCTAGTTACATGAAACCAATTGTTTAAAGCTTTGTTTTAGCTATGATGCACACTGAAACCTGTCAACACATTTCCCATTGTCAAAAAGAACTTGAGCTGACTCCTGGGACTCAATTGTTTTCCTTAACCATTAATCAAAAGTCTATGTGGCTTCAAGAGACACTCATTAAGTCCTGGCTATGTGACATTTCCTTGTTCCTGTTTTCTATCCTCTGCAGCCCCTGCTTTATCAGGGGTGGGGGCAACACTATAGCCTTCCTTTACCTATGTTAATTTACCGGTAAACTAACATCTATCATAATCCCTTACTCTATTTGTTAGAAAGCCTTAATTATCAGAGTTCTATTTAAACTAGTACTATTATTGTATAAAATCGTTATCTCAGTTAAACAATACAGCTTAAGAGGAAATCATCTTCATAATAATCCACAGGGGGAAAGGCCCAGTAGAACAGGATATTTCCATCAGATAATCGCACTACATTAAAGACAGTGGGGAGCTCCCCCCCCAACACACCCATTCACACCATGCCAGATACCAGAGGAAAAAAAGGGCCGTGGCAAACCTGTAAAGGTGCAGCAGTAGCAAGAGACATTCTGGAGCCGAAGCCCTGGGAGGCCTTGCCTATCTGAGATTCACCCATCAGTGCCTTGCATGCTGGTGGCCAGACTCCTGAAGCTCAGGTGCCACCTGCTGCTCCTCCGACGTGGCCACCAGCAGAGCATTTGCCTGGTGTACTCAGGGGCCTCAGTTCTATCCCAGCACTGTAAACAAACAAAAGGGGGAGGAACTGGAGAGAGGAAGGGTCCTGAGAGATGAATAAATGGCGCCTGGAGGAGAGAGGTGGAAGGAGGGACAGTTGTTCATTCTTGGCCCGTCTCAGGCTGTAGAGGACTTAACAGGTGCCTCAGCCTGGAGTCCAGCCAGGCTATAAGGCAGACACTACAGAGAAGAAAACATAGATGGAATTCCTCTTTTCCCAGGGACTCCACTTGCCAGGCCTGGGCCTGAGAACTGCCCGCACAGAAGACTGTACACTATCATCCCACGTTCGATGAAGAGTTGGATGGAATTTCAGGCCAGTCCCCTTGTATTCGTGATACTAAGAATCCATACGTACACCGCACACCGCTGCTTGAGAAGTATTTTTTCATATACTGTATTCTTGGAGCAATGAGGCGGCTTGATAAGTACACAGAGCTTAGAATGCCAGGGCCAGACCTCAATTCTGGGTGGTAACAGAAGAAAAGGGGGATTTTAAAGGGGACTTGCATGCAAAAACACAGTCTTTATTTGAAAGTACTAAGTGTAGCATTTGTTCAATATGTGTTCCTGAAGGTGGATACAGCGATTGTCCACCCCTTATACCACTGAAGCTTTATGATTGGTTGTTCTGGGCATGGCATCCGTTCTCTCTGCAGGACCTGTCATTTTATCTGGCCCTTAGGTCTCTCCTGTGCTGACACAAAAACCCTGGCTTCCATGTTAAAGGACACAAACGATAGTTTATTCTGGAGTCCTTTTGAGTGACCATAGTCTATGAATACAGATTTAAGTTACTCTAAATTCTATGTTCCAACACTGAAGCAGTTTCATGAAGTTTTATAGTAGTTTTTTAAAAAGTAATAAATCAAGGCAAGTTTAAAATACATTGGTGGGTACAAGATGGAAGCTTTTCTATAGGTCCAAGATGTTATATGATGGCATTCTTAGCTTTATGGTTGGTGGAAGCTGGCTGTCTGCTAAGTTAACAGATTCTAAAAGGAATTTTATCTATTAGTCGTAAGATGTTAGTTCCAGTACAGAGGTAGGAAAGGATTGGCTGTTCCAAATGGCTAAAACCAGCCTAATATGACCATCCAAGTGTCCATGGGGCTTACTCTGGTACTTACGCAGTGCTCTACCTTTGGCCCGACTCAGTTCTATAGGTGCTAACGAGCATCATGTAGGGCAAAGGACAATTCTGTGCTTCTCTACAGGCAGCACTAAAAATTGCACATATTCAAAAATTTTTATCTACGACTTCTCAGAGCTCCTGTATGAAACATACAGTGTGAATTTCCAAGATGCAGAATGAAGCTGTAGCGGTCATGAGGGTGCGGGGAATGAACTGTGCTGTGGGAATTCAGAGTGAGTGGTGGTCTAGACAATGAGCTCTCTGTCTGCCTCATCACTGCCGGGTCCCCTGTGGACAGCACAGGGGCAGGCACTGAGCAGCTGTCCATAAAGGTTGGTTAAATTAATGAACATAGGGATCTCAGACTTCATCCTGTACCTCCAGCTGGTAGGCTGCAGCAGCAGATGCCGGCTCTCAGCTCCAGTTCCCATGGCACTGGCTAAGGGCATGACTTCTCATCCTGTGCAGAGTATCGGGGGTCACTAATGATGGGTATTTTTCAAGTTTTCATTTGTGAATAGTCTTTTTTCTTCCAAATTGTTTTTCTTTTTACTTTGTGTTGGTTTGTTTCTATTTTCTGTTTAACTTTCCCTAAATATTTTGTTGATTCTCAGCAATTGGTTTATATGTCACAGTGTTGTGGTGATATATTGCATCCCCCAATATATGGTGTACCCTAATAAAACTTATCTGGGGTCAGAGAACAGAACAGCCACTAGATTAGACATAGAGGCCAGACAGTGGTGGCACACAAACCCTTAATTCGGAGCATTCCAGATGCAGAGATCCATTCGGATCTCTGTGAGTTCAAGGCCACACTGTGAACAGAGCCAGGCATGGTGGCACACACCTTTAATCCCAGCACTTGAGATCTCATGCCTTGCTTGGGAAAGACACACGACTTTAATTCTAGGAAGTGATGGTAAGAAGCAGAAAGGTATATAAGGCTTGAGGACCAGGAACTGGGGGCTTTTAAACTTTTAGCAGCAGTTCAGCTGAGATCAATTCGGGTGAGGACTCAATTCGAGTGAGGACAGAATCGGCTGAAAAGTTGGCAAGGTGAGGTTAGCTGTGGCTTGTTCTGTCTCTCTGATCTTTCAGAATTTACCCCAGTATCTGGCTCCATTTTCTTTGTTTGTTTGTTTGTTTGTTTACAAATAAGACAGTTTAGCAATTCATCTTACACAGTGTGTTCTTATGCTGAAAGAGAGAAGGGGTATATGGAAGCCTTCTGGACAAAGACCCATGAGGCCATTCCTTGTATTGGGGAAAACTCAAGCCCGTGTCTTGTGTCTTAAATACAGTTACTATTGCCATGATAAAATACCATGAACAAAACCAAGTGGGAAAGGAAAGGGTTTACTTGGCTTACGCTTCCACACCATAGTCCACCGTTGGAGGAAGTCAGAACAGGAATTCAAACAGCACAGGCACCTAGAGGCAGGAGATGCTGCACAGGCCATGGAGGGATGCTGCTCACTGGCTTGCTCAACATGGCGTGCTCAGCCTGCTTTCTTATAGAAGAACCCAGGACTACCAGCCAGGGGTGGCACCCACAGTGGGCTTCCCACACCAACCACTAGTTAAGAAAATGCCTTACAGGCTTGCCTACAGCCTGCAGCCCCATCTTATGAAGGCATTTTCTCAGTTGAGGCCCCCTCTCTGATGACTCTAGTTTGTGTCAAGTTGACATAAAACTAGCCAGCACAACCTGTGTTCTTAGGTCTTCCATTTTTGTTCTCAGAGCTCTGCCAGGGGCCATACTGGAGATCTCACCAGTCATGATGGAGACTGCCCTTTTGGAAATACAGGCATCATCTCCACCATGTCTTGGGTCCCCTAGTCCAGACCCCTATCACCAAGAATAAACCCCTAGTTTCTGCCAAAATATAGAAATTTTAGCATCTGATCAACATGGACCTGAGTGAGGAGTGTGGTATCTCTCTTCCTCTGAAAAACACTATCCATCTTGTTCTGAACAAGCTACATGGTTTCTGTCCTGTCTGCTGAGTAGGTTCCCACCGATCCTGTCCCCCATCCTTCTGTTTCCCAGTTTCCAGTATCTGACTGATACTGACTCCACCCTGTTCCCCTAAGCTTAGTATGTTTGTGTCTTGTTCACACCCTCTACCATGGCTTCAGTGCAGTTGCGGGATGGACCCTGCCACCTTTCTGTTTCTGCGCGCCCTTCCCCAGGTCCCTCCCTCTCTGTTTCCTATCTGGACTCAAGGCAGCACTTGAAGTCGCTGTCATTCCAAACTCACCACAGTTCAGCCGGTTCTCTCCGCTGCAGATAGAAGGCTCCAGAGTGAAAGTGCTGGAAGGAAGTATCTGACCCTTCCTTTGCAAATACACTTACTAGCTGTCAATGGTAACCTCTGCAGTTCCCTGAATAGATGCACTTCCTCTCTTCCTGTGTCCCTGTCCTGTGGTCCCCCTCAACCCCACCCCTTGTCCTTAGGTCAGTCTTCCAGTGCCTTGAATGGTTTTTCCATAATTGCTCACCAGGCTAACTCTTAACACAGTCTCTGAACCTCAGCTCTGGCGATGCCTTCTCCAGGGCAAGTGCCTAATAATCCCCAGGAGAGAGTGTGGATGGGCACAGCTTGAGAGCAGGGGAGAGGAAAGGGCCAGTGAGGAATCCCTGGAGCAGAGATGACCGTAAGTGGAAGGCGGATGCTGTTGTCTCAGTTCAAGGTGATGTTGGATGGAAAAGGCTCTTCCATGCTCATGGGGAAGCTTGGTGACAGTGGCAAAGGGACAGAGGAATCAAGTCTCCATCCCTGCGTGTGTGCTAGGAATTCCATTTCGTTTTGTTTCCTTCATTTTGTTGTGGTAAGGATGGAATCCAGGGCTTTCTGCATGTTAGGTCCAGTGCTCCAACACTGAGCTAAACCCCTTGCCCTGTTGAAATAGTTTTTAATCAAAGGAATCGACTACTATGATTAATATTAAATGATTTTATTTATTTAGACATGAAGGGTAAAGCAGAACCAGATAGAAGAATTTTTGACACTCTTGTCTACTAATGTAAACAACACTGTGAGAAAATGTAGAGGAAAGAATAAACCCATTATACCTCACCTCTGTAATATTCATTTTCTTTTGTTTTTATGTCCTGGGCTTTTTAAAAATTCTTTGCCCATTATAACTTTCCGTGAGGTTTTATGATCTTACTCATAGGGTTCAAGTAATTTTGTGTCTTGTTTTACAAGGTGGTGCATGATTTTCATATTTATCCGTATTAACTCCCATCTTCTTTTTGTAAGGGAGAGTCTGATTGTTGTCTTAATCAGCAGTTAAGGACTAATGGCCCTTTATCAGGAAGGCAGGTCAGTGTCACAGAGTGTCACTGTAGTTTACCACCCCACCCCCAAATCAGACCATGATTATATAAGGACATTTGAGAGATGGAGTTGCTGGGGGTGGGATCAGAAGGGCAGCCTTTGGAAGAGGAAGTATGATTACATCAGAGACCAAGCCCATGACCTTGAACATACTAATTTGGCTTCAGCTAAGCTGTCTGGGATAACAATGAAAACAAAATCTAAAACCACAGGCTGTATCAAGCTTTGGCGTCTGAAGAATTAGTACCAACAAGTTTTAAGACATAGTATCGAAGGAGGCACTGTGGATGCAGAGATAGGGAGGGGTACAATTCATTAAGACACACTAAGAAGCTGTAGTTTGGGCTTGTTGCAGGCAAAAAGGGACTGTGCCAGTGAATGACTCAAGGTGAAAGGAGCTGAATGAGGGAATCCTCTCTGGGCTTGGCAACAGTTCGGGCATAGTTCACATTTTCTCCTCAGGGAACAGGGTAACAAAGAGTCCCAAAGAAGCATGTTCCTTTGTCACCTGAGTACTTTGTGAGTGTTAAAAGACCTTGGTATGAGTTCTCCTGTTATAGTCTGAAGCCTGATTAGTAATTTGGGGAAAAGAACATTAGGAAGGTACTCTTCCATTTACAAGTTACTAATAAACAGGTTCATGAAAAGTTTGAGGTACACAGGGGAATTCCTCTTTAATGATCTTAAGCAAAATGGTAAGCCACATCAATTAAAGAATTTTAAACATCTTGTATGGTGTAAATGCACTGCCTCTCCATTTACATGCAGAAAAACAAAGCCCTTTCCTCAAGACACCAGTAATCTAGCAGTTTGTGTCTGCATCCTAGTATTTCTCTGTGTGTGATTAAAGTGTGTGTGTGTGTGTGTGTGTGTGTGTGTGTGGGTGGGTGGGTGGTGGTGGTGGTGGTGGTGGTGGTGGTGGTAATAGAGATACTGTTCTCCAGTTTCTTGTCCAGTTTCTTGTCTCTGCCCATTTGCCCATTTCCAGTACAGCTGTAACAAAGAACACTGCATGTCTCAAGGATTCTACCTGTCCATACCGTGTGCAGTCTTTGCCTTGACTCTGTATCAACTTTTTACAGAAGATTCCTTAGATGTTTCCCATGAAGCAATCTCTCTCTCTCTCTCCCTCTCCCTCTCCCTCTCCCTCTCCCTTCCTTTCCCTCCTTTCTTTCATTTTCCCCCTTTATTGAGGATTGATTTTTTTTTTCTGTCACATAATACATTCTGTTTATGGTTTCTCCTCCCTCTGCTCCTCCCAGCTTCTCCTCCCTTTCCCTCCCATCTGGATCCACCCCTTTCTGTTTCTCTTCAGAAAAAAACAAACAGGCTTCTGTGGGATAATAATAAATTATAATAAAATAAAACAAAAACTAAGACCTGGACAAAACAAACAGAAAGAAAAGAGCCAAGAAAAGGCACAAGAAACAGAGACCCATTCATTTGTGTGTGTGTGTATATATATATATATATAAAATAGGGAATGAGAAATAAGATAAAATTTTAAAAAAGAAAAGTCCTGACAGGACATTATGGGCCAAGGAACCTCCAAAGATGCCCTTGAGTCCATTTTCTGTTGTTCATCTGCTCCTGGGCACACAGCCTGCCCTTAAGAGTCCTTAGTTTCCCCAATAAGACTCCCTTGGAGGGAACAACTTTCATTTGCAAGTGGCTATCAGTTGGAGGGAATCTCCTTTCTTAAGATGTCATTTTCCTTCTGCTTCTCATCATTATTTGGAGTTTTCTTGACAAAGCAGCACGTTATTACAGATTGTTTTGCATGAATCTGTCATTTGACATGAATTAGTTTTGTCTTCCTAATTAATTAACTTGAAAGCAATCCCCAGGGTTCCCCTGCCTGGTTTTCTGACATCGGCAATTGGGGCTTTGGACTGTGGAAATTGCTCTTGGTAGTTTGTTCAGTCTTACTTATTTGAGACAGGCTTGTGTATTGAAGCTTGGCTTTGAACTTGCTATACAGCCAAGAATGACTCTAAACTTGTGCTGTTCTTGCCTCCACCTCTGAGTTCTGGGTTGTAAACATGTGCTGGGCCTAGTTTATGAGGCACTAACATCAGACAAAGACCTTTGTAGGTAAGCACTCCGCTCTGAGCTCCATCTCCAGCCTGGATTCTCTTTGAAAGACTCACTGAGTTACTTACTTATTCATTTAACCAGTGTTTACTGCACACTCACCATGTGGGAGGCAGATCCCTGCAAACAGAAGGATCAACAAGACCTGTACTGTACCGCAAAATCAGTTCCACTGAGAAAATTTTTATTATCTCTTGTGGCTTCTCAGAAAACTCACCTAATTTGGTCATGGGAAACTCAGATTTCTTGAGTTGGGATGGATGTTTTGTCTTCTGAAGAACTTTGATGAAGGTAAAGATTAACTATTTCCCCAGGTAATGGGGAAACAAAGAGTCCCAAGGAAGCATGTTCCTTTGTCACCTGAGTACTTTGTGAGTGCTACAAGGTCTTGGCATGAGTTCTCTTGTTATCGTTTGAAGCCTGATTAGTAATTTGGGGAAAAGAATATTGGGAAAGCAATCTTCCATTTATAAGTTACTAATTTATATTGTAACTTTGAACTCAGGTAACAATAAATACAAGTCTCAGAGAACCATGGAGGGAAAAAAATCCCACAATGAAATCAGGTTATTTGAGGGAAACTCAGGGAGCTCATCAGCCTTGAGTCAATTTCCTGGGTCTTGTCCACCTCCTTCCTGAGCTGTCCTGGAACTCACTCTGTAGACCAGGCTGGCATTAAACTCAGAGATCGGCCTGCCTCTGCCTCCTCAGTGCTGGGATAAAAAACATTAGGAGGGAATGTTTCAATCTGCAGGACACGGCTATACAAACAAAACAAAAAACCAGTCCTTTTTACAGTGGGGGCCTGCTGCGAGGGGCCGTCATGCCCAGACTGTTGATTCCTGGCAGACCTGGTGGTGATAGCACCAGCTGCGCAGTTCACCCACAACACTCTCAATGCGCAGTGAAGTGTTTCCAAGCAATAAAGGCAGCATCACAACAGCAGCAAGCCTGCCTCTCACACTCCCATGACTGCCATGTACCTTCCCCTCTAAGTACTCAAAATTGCTAAATGTGAGTTTGGGCACGGAAATATATTTCTGTGTTAAGAGTTTAAAGCTAGGCCAGGCCATTATGGTCAAAGTGGGACACATCTTTAATCCTAGCACTCAGGAGGCAGAGGCAGGGATCTCTGTGAGTCTGAGGTCAGCCCAGTCTATCCTCTACAAACAAGGCTATACAGTCAGACCTTGTCTGAGATCTTTATATCTATGTATCTATGTATTTATCTCTATCTCTATCCATATCTCTATCTACACACACACACACATACACACACACACACACACACACACACATATAGAGGGGAGAGAGAGAGATAGAAAGTATATTTCACATGCAGTATTAATGGGAGATCCCAGCTGCCTGTCAGATAAAATCTCAGTTGATACACCGGAGGGAACCTCTTGATTCTGAGTCTAGGCCAATGTAGGGAGTCTAAGCTATGTTTTAGCAATTAATTTAATCTCTCTCTTTCTCTGTGTGTGTATAAAGTATATAGCTGATAATTTATAAACTAGAGACAGTGATAACTTACTAAAACAAGTTTTTTCTTTCTTTCCTTTTTTTTTTTTTCCAAGACGGATTTTTCTGTGTAGCCTTAGTTGTTCTGGAACTCACTCTATAGACTAGGCTGGCATTAAACTCAGAGATCCGCCTGCCTCTGCCTCCTCAGTGCTAGGATAAAAAGTGTGCTCCACCACATCCTGCTAAAACAGAGCAGTTATATCAGTTTACTACAATGCAGGTTCTATGAGTGTAGTAGCTCAGAATACCCTGCTCTGTATGATATTTGGGGTTGCTGCTATCTTTGGAGAGAATGGTAACTTAAGCCACAGAAAGTAAAAATCACAGATTAATCGTCTTCAGTACTTGCTCTGTCCAAAATCACGTTCGCTGCCCAGGTAAGTCTTTATTAAATGTCTGTACCAGATAACATGAATTGGTCATTGGCCCACTGCCTTGTGATGGTAGGAAAGAGCATGGTGGTCCCATGGGATGATTTATTCAAGCTATGGGAAAACCTGGGTTGCCCTGCTTCTCAGGAGAGGAGAACCCCTCTGGGTCTGATGAAATAGGGTTCTCAGTAAGGAGCTTTGATGTTCTTCTTTTGCTAATCAACATTAAGGTAGTATTGTAGTGGTATTTTTTTCTTAGCATCTAGTAAAATAAAGATGCATCTTACAAAGGATTAAGTCTTCCATGACATTAAATATGATGATTGTCCCTATATTATTCTCCATCCAGATTTCAACTTGTCCCAGTCACCTCCCTCTGTACTGCAATGGCAGCACATGACAGTGGTGTGAGGTCATAGCCAGGACGGAGGATCCACTCTACCTTACTTTTGGCAGTGAGCTCACATGCCTCTCAAGGGAGCTTCCTTCCGAAAGCTCCACCATTATTCACTCGCTTGGCTCCTGTTCCTTTCTCAAGAGCCCTGACTTAAAGTCAGCTCCAACCAGAGGAGACAGCCTACCGAGCGCTCAAGGACATCTGACAGCCAGCATCCCAATTTTAACGCAGCCCACACTGGCCCAAACTCGGCTTATCATTGCGCCTCTCACTTCAGCCAGGTGCCAAATAGTCATTAATGGAGACTTACAGTGGAGATGGTAACTTGCTGCAACACAGTTTGAGACATATCTAGTCTCTTTAGTTTTACCTCTAAAGGATTTAGGGCATAAAATTGTCCCGGATGGGGCTTCACTGTTTCCTTTCCCAACGTTTTCCTTCAGATCTTCAGTGAGGGATAAAGCGTTACATAAAACAAGTTTACATAACAGCCCCCGTACCACATAATCACATATTATGGTTGGTGATAAAGAAAAAATAAGCACTTCACATAGCATGACTCTCTCAAAAGAATTTAAATTACAAACCTAAGCTGAAACCTCTTGGCTTTTACTGGAGTGACAGAACTGATAATGTCCAACTGGGATATATAAATTACCATGTTCAGAGCCACCACTTGACTTTTAATCAAACCCTCCCGCTACTTAATCTAAGGTGCAATCATTCTTGATAATTGGCAGGTGACATTTTCATAGGCCTTCACGGTATATTTATACACATATGTGTTTAAGCGGTGCCCTCTGTCCTGTTGACTGAAGAAGTGAAGAATCATTCTACCTTTTGAAATGTTCAACTTTTAGAAAGCTGAAAACTTTGGCTGCTCCAGTTGCACTCCTCGGGGGGTGGCTTGGGGAGAGGGAAGACACTGTTTCAATAGCCTGGCTGGGGTCTGCTTTGGAGTGTGCTAAATGGGCCACAAGTTCTTCCCACTTTATAGATTATGTCTGTTGTTATCCAGATTTTGCTTATAAAACATCAGAAGCTTGGGAATGTTAGATAAATGAGCCCAGTATTCAAAAGTGAGTTTTAGAGCCTGCATTTCTAATGTTTACCCTCGAGTCCACAAACTTTCTCCACGCAAAACCACCAATGAACTCCACATCTGATGAAAGAAGACTGGTTTCAACATGACAAACTCTGACTGTGTCAGACCTCTTACTGTAGGTGAGATTGTGACGTGAAACGGACAGCTGTATAAGCCAGGACACTCGAATCAAACTCGGGTGGCTGACAAGGAACGTTATGCTACACACTGGTTCCTTAGGGCCCTGGATGCTGGAAACTGAATCTCCTTGACAGGGTGTTGCAAAGTTCCAATAAAGATGTTTTGTTTGGTCCGTGTTCCTGGGGATGGCGTAACTATGCAGCCTGACCAACAAATGCCACACAGCCCTGACCGATGACTCATGGGCTCAACTGTGAGATCTTGCGTCAGTTTCAAAATATCATTTATAATTACCTGAGCCAAACAGTCAAGGGCTTATCACAACTCATTATACTATCTTGGCAATGTTCTAATTTTATCTTTTTTTTTTTTAAGAAAATGAATGTGTATGGTGAAGAAAAAGACAATGTATTGTGGGTATCTACATTAAAAATACTTTTATATAATAAAAGTTTCCTAAGTTAATGTTGAAGTGTTTTGAAGTTAGATTTAAAAAAAAAAAAAAAACAAAAAAAAAACAAAAAAAAAAACATAGGATCTCTAGCCAGGCTGACCTCAAACCCCCTATGTAGGAAGGATGACCTTGAACTTCTGATCCTCTTGCCCCTAGAGTGCTGGAATTATGGGCCTGTACCACAATACCCAGTTTATATGGTGTCAGGGCTTGAACTCATGAACTTGTGCATGCTAAGCACTCTGCCACTGAACTACATGCCCAGGCCTAGAAGTTAGTGTGAAAATAAAAAAATAAAAATCTCAGTAGAGTAAAAGTAACCCTGTCCCCCAAGGGAAACAAACTCTTAAAGATTATTTTGTTATTGTTACAATTTTATATCCTTCCCTCCCTCTTTTCTTTTCTTGTAGTTTTCCCTTGTCTTTTTGAGACAGGGACTAAGATACAGTTTAACAGGACTCTGAACTTTGTATCTCCTTGCCTTCTGCCTGTATCCAGAATGTTGGGATCATGATCCTGAGCTACCACACACTACTGTCTTTGTGTGTAAACATAAAATAGTAATGGGGCTGGGGCGAAGGCTCGGCTTGTTAAGAGTACTTGTTGCTTTTGCAGAGAGCCAGGGGTTTGGTCCCCAGTAGCCAAAAGGCAAATCACGATGGTCTGAAACTCCAGCTCCGGGGGATCCATCGCCCTCTCCTGGTCTCCCAGGGCATTGTCACACACACACACACACACACACTTTTAAAATTTAAAGATAGTGGTAATGCTCCAGTGAATTTCTTTCTCTGTTTTATACTCTTAACAGCAAGCTAATTAAAAGAGAGAGAAGGGGGAAAACCCCAGTGTCTTCTGTGGACATAGTAAAATGAAGACGAAGAACACTTAGTTCTAAACCAAAGTGATGACACCCTGAGCTTAGGTGTCCCTTGTCAGCTGTCGTTACTGAGAGTGTCACCACTAAAAATAGTTTCTCTTAATCATGGTAGATGGCGAATTGAATTCCACACTACATACTATAGTGTAAAATGTCATGTCTTTTACATTCTGACCTTTCTATTAAATAAGGATGTAGGCCCATTTAATCTCCGCAAAGAAAATCTTTACTCAGCAGCACTCCTAGTGTGTGTGGTCAGGTGAAGGTGTCAGTATTTTATCAGACCACCTGCTCTCTTGTGATACTGCCGAGAGCCAGGCCTCTTTATATCAGGAGCATAGCCAATAGATAGGGTCACCAGCAGGCCAAGCAAAAGAGGCACGTGGGAGGGGCGTTGACGGAGGAAATTTGAAGGAGCCAGAGCTCAGAGCCTTGAAGGTGAAGGAAGCAGAGAGGTTCGGAGGCGTGTGGGCCGTAGCAATTATTTACAGGGTGCAGCTTTGCTTGGAGACATTTTAGGAGCGGGTTGGGTTGTGGTCGTCCGGGGAAGAAGGTGCATTGTCGCAAGGTGTATGTTTGGTGGGGCAGGTGGCGTGGCAGGGCAGAGGGGCACCTCCAGAGCCCCGCTCTGCACCTCACCCACCCCATCCCCTTCCGTTCTCCGCCCCGCCCCCGTCCCCACCCACCCTTCTCAGGTTTCTCTGGGAGTCGCCATGGCAACGGACGCTGGCTTTGGAACTCAAGATTCTCAGAGCTTGGAGCCAGTAGTTAGGTGGTGGCCGCAGGCACAGCCCAGCAGGCATGGCCGAGGCTGAGCCTGAGGAAACGGAGGACCCAAGGTTGAAGACCCAAGGATGCCGGAAGATTCTCGAGACCCTCGAAGTGGCTATTGAACAATTCCAATACAACCCCAGGTGACCTGCCCACTGCGCCCACGTCCCCCCGGAGCAGGCCCACAGCCTCGTGGCCTTTGATTTCCTAAGTAAATCATAGGTTAAAAGCTCAGACTCAGGTCTGGATTCCAGTCCTGCTCAGCTTCTCACCAGGCCCTGACTTAGCCCGTTTACTTCTCTATGCCTCTATTATACCTGAGCTGGGAAACAGGACAGTGGCCAATTGTGCCTACTCGTCACAGACAATAGGGCGTGTTAAATGTGTTCACCTAGGTACAGTCTAGAAGAGAGCCATACAGAAATGTTACGAGGCTGCGTTCAGAAAATACCAGAGACTCCAGCTTTTAAACACAGGTTTCTTTGGGGATTCTGGAAGCTGGAAGTCCAAGAACTGAGCATTGATTTGGTATCTGGTGGTGGGACCAGCAGGGGTCTGTCTCCCAACTTCCCACCACCCTGGCTTTTAATAAAGATACAGTCCTATTACCGAGGTTCCCACATCATGACCCATCCTCTCTCTTGACCTTGCCTCTGGAAGCTGTCACTTTGGAAAGTAGGACATTGACATGGGTTTTCTTAGAACCGGAGCATCCCCCAAAACACGGAGACAACGAGCCATATGCCTTTGCTAGTGGAGTCATTATTTCAGGGTCCTTGGGTTTCATTCCTTCCTCTTGGGATCCTTTGACCTCAGCCCTACTGTTGTTATTTGGATAATGGAGAGTTGACGTTTCTGGGGGAAAGTTTTTTTTTTTTTTTTTTTTTTTTTTAAACACTTTTTCAAAGTAGTAAGCACATAGCCCTGGGTTAACTACTACAAGATGCAATTCCATGTAGAGGCCTCAGGGAGACAGACAATTGGTTCCAGGCAAGGCCAACACCCAGATTGCTCCAGGTTGTGGTGGGGGCAGTGGGAGAGGATTGACTATAGCTGGACCAGCCCAATAATAGGCCTGACCCAGTGACACAGTCCTCCTGGGCCCAGCCTCCCTAGTGCAACTGTATTAAATAATAGGTATGTTGGTCAAACCGAGTCAGGGTACACAGAGACCCTGATAAAGCTGCCAAAAGCACATATCACAGGCAGCTCTTGGCAGACATCAGGAGAATGCTGTGTCTAATCTGTTCCTAAGAGTCCCTTTCTCTTCCGGATTCCTTGACATTCCACAATAGAATAAGTCCCCAACAAAACATTCCAGCCAGATTCAAGGGACTGGCTGACCTCTGCCAAGCACAGTACTAACATGCATTGATTGAACCAAGGAACTGCTAATGCCCGTAACCATTTGTCTTCACCCAAAGGCTCAGGGAACTGGGTTGGAGCTCTGAAATGAGTGGGAGGGAGAGGCTGAACAGTGTCTGACACCCAGGGATCTGAGCACAGCCGGGTTAGGCCCCAGGAAGCCAGCAGTTCACATGAAGACAGCTCAGCCTTGGGGAAGTAGACATTCTAATTAGGAACCAACCCCAAACTAGTTCATCGGTAACCACATAATAAGTCAGACAGCCCTTACACGTGAAAGAAGAAAGAGAAGCGAAGGGTAGCAGAGGAAATTGAGTGTGCAGGCTACCCCCCCCCCCCCCGCCCAGTCACCAAGTGGAAAGGGGGGAATTGTGATTTTAGATATGACTGTCAGGAAAGGCCTCACTGTGAGGACACTAAGAAGAAAGCTGCAGGATAAGCCAGGCTGACATACCGAGAGACAAAATCCTGACTGGAAGAACAAGAAATGCAAAGCACGGAGTCTGGGTCTAGACTAGCAAGGAGGCCAGTGGGACTCTAACATAGAGAAATGGGGTGAGGCACAAGAGAGATGGCCACATTTCAGGGGTCTTAGATCACCATAAAGACTTCAGCTTCTCTTTCAAAAGAGATGGGAAGCCAAGAGGGTATTGACACAGAGTCCTGTGTCTGACTTACCTATCTATGGGATTGTTCTGCTGTTTTGATACTGGACTCTAACAGGGACAAGGCCACAAGTGGGGAAACCAGTTAGGGGACTTTTAGAATATCTGTCAAGGAGGATGGCCACGGGGCCTGGGTAAAGCGCTTGCTATGAGGGCCTGAGTTTGTATCTCCAGCCATGTAAGGCAATCTGTAAGCACAGCACAGGGGAAGGGGAGCAGGTGAGTCCCAGGTGCTCACTGCCAGCCAGTCTAGCTGATGCAGCTAGAAGCCTAAATTCCACAAGTGGTTCCATCCCCCCAAAATAAGGAGGAAGACACTGAATACTGACTTCCGGCTTCCACGTACACACACTTGCAGACGAGGGCACAGGTGCCCCCGTTCCCATGTTCACACACAAGCAGATACCACTGCCTGTGGAAGTGGTGGTCAGCGAGGAGGATGGTTATGGGGGACCAGGAGGCAGTCCTTGGAGAAGCTGAAGATGTGATCAGAGTCTTCCTACTGGTTAAAAAAAGGGATTGGTCGAGAGTTTACTGAGGGACTGCCCACACATAAGACAGGTGTTTCTGAGGTTTCTGACCTGAGGAGTTGGAAAAAATGAGGTTGCCATTAACTTTGTTGGGAAAGGGCATGTGGGGAACAGGATGGGGGTAATGTGATAAGCTCACCTTGGGAAACAATGTCAGCAATGACTGTTAAACATCTATTTAAGCAGTTTAGTAGTAAGGTCTGAAGGTGGGAAGAGGGGTCCAGCTTGGTATATCAACTTGGAAATAATTTGTAAAAGGATGCTGTGTTAAGTAAACTATGAGATTTCATGATATCAGCCAGGAAGTGTATATGTATTACTTTGAAACAGAAAACAATAAAAGGATATTTTCCTTAAATAACATTGAGCCATTCACCACAGTGAAAATTTAGCACCTCTAATGTCATCTTCATTGAGTAATTCATTAGCCAGCATTTGTTAGCACGGACTATTCTAGGGCTCAGTGGGATGTGTTGCTGCAGTCTATTAATAAATATTCATGGCTCTGTTTTGTATAAGTTAGCATATTAATTTTATGTATAATTTATTAAACATAATTGTTATCTCCCAAAACCATGCTTTATGCATAACGAGCAACCTATTATTTGGGAGGATTGCACAGACTATAAATAAGGACTGTGTAGGAACCACTTCGCTAAGGTCTTGGGATATGGGCTTCCGTTCCAGGCAGAGCAGTTAGCATCTAAAATTAGAGCTACTTCAAACTTGAAGAAAAGCTGAAGAATGAACCTTCATATTTTATTTAGATTCTGGGTGAGCCAGATCTTTCTAAATCAATCACATAGGAAGTTAAGGCTGGGGTGGGGGGACCTTACAATCCCAGATCTGTCCCCCACCCCTGGCTTGCAATTTTAGATGAGTTATTTACCTTTGTTGACTTCAGTTTCCACATCTTTGAAACAAGATGTTGGAAAATGACTGGAAGAAGAAAAAGTGTAGATTGAAGCATATATTTTAACAAAGCCTCTGCGGCAAGTTACTCTATAAATAGGTGTATTGTTTTTAAACACTTTGGAGGGTTTATTTTTAAATTATATATTTTATCATTGTCCTGATATAGTAACAGAAGGAATAACCAAACATACTATGATGTTTCTAAATAATAACCTGAAAAATATATTGATAATAAAAATTATTCACACATAAAATTGTCCACATTCTATAAACCTACTGCTCAAATAAAGTGTTGTGGGGTTTTGGTTTTTGTTTTGTTTTTTTTTGTTTGTTTTTGTTTTTTGTTGTTTTTTTTTGCCTAAAATAGGAAGGAATGAAAGAACATAAATGTTCAAGCCTAATGGAAAATGAAGTTGAATAGAGAAAAAAAAAAAAAAACCACTTAGCACTGGGGGAGGGTAAAGAATTACAGCTCTGGACTGGAGGAATAAACAGAGGTCTAAACATACAGTGTGCAGACTACAGAGAAACAGGGTACGTTAAGATGATGGGTTCTATCTGTTATGTTGGTATAGCACCCAAGGTTTAGACAATTTAGAATGCCCCCAAATGCTGAAGACTGCAATAAATACCGGTTTGGAGACAGCATGGGAGACACTAAAAGGTCCTGGCTGTTAGTGGCAGAGAGTCTTGGCAGAGGTCGCAGGCAGCACTGGTCTGCAGGGACAGCTTGCCCAGTGGCTAAGGAACACTAAAAGGTACAGCCAGGCAAAGCTCCTCACTGAGCCAGCAGATCCTTTTGTTGTTTTGGCTGCTGTGTTTTTCAGTTGATCTTTACCACTGGGCACGAGAATACTAAGAAGCATTTCGCAGAACCCATGGGTTGCACAGAGAGTAATCCCTGACTCTCCACTCTGGCAATTGCCCAAGCATCCCTTGATAGTCAGATTCCAATCACATCATGCAGTAGAGTAATCCCTTTCTTATGCCTTTGGTTCCGTGGCCTAAGGGTCACAGAACAGCCAGCCAGGTTTCGTGGCTCTCAATGTAGTCAGCATTTCTTACAGGGATGTTTATAGCCAGTCTCTGTTCTTCAAAGTTCATCCATACAACTCTTCCCTAGATGCTCTCGCCACCAATCTTTTGCCTTCCTGTCCATTCATAGAGCTTTTTAGTGATGGTCCATGAATTAATCTAGATATCTACTCCAGGCCCTTCACCCAGAAAGAAGCACACATACAAAGTATTGCTCCAAGTGTTAACAATGGGAGGGTCTTCCTTCTTGGTGCTCATTCGTGATCACTTCCAGATGGGCTTATGAAACTCTATGAGCCTACCGTGTGATGACAGGTCCACCTGTTAATTAGGCTTGAGTTTTTCTTCTTCAGTCAGCTAGCCATAATGTCCCACAAGGATATAGGATACATTTACTCTAAGAGTTCCTCAGCCTTTCCCAGCTTTGTGTGTGTGTGACACTATCACAAAATATGAAGTTCACATCCTGTAGAGTAACTAGCTGTGACTCCGTCTCTTATGTTGTTATAAGACTCAGGTCATTTTTATACAGCAGAAATGCCACCAAGAGGAGCTGTAATCGCTTTAGGGATTCAAAGTTGGCAAAGCTGTTCAATTGGCCACTATTAATAACAATGACCTTGAGCTGAGCATGGAGGCACAGGCATTTAATCTCAGCACTTGGGAGGCAGAGGCAGGCAGATCTCTGTGAGTTCAAGGCCAGCCTGGTCTACATGGTGAGTTCCAGGAGAAACCCCATCTGCAAAAGCAAACAAACAAAAACCTCTGATCTTGCTAGGTTAGTGTCTTCCAAGGCTCTCTAACTTAAATGTGCCATTCTCCCTCTTGTACTGATTTGGTCTGGTTGGTGGGTTGAAGACTTCCTCTACCTAAGTGAATTTATCCTGACTGGCCTCAGCCGCTGTGGATGGATTCACTTGCTCACCCTTGCAGAGGTTGGGAAGTCCTGGTTCTGTTTTTGCCCTGTTTGTGTACTTGTAAGGGTCTCCTATGCACTCCACTCAATTTTTCTTCATCACATCAATACAAAGCTCCTTAACTATTCAGTTGCTATAATTGGATACCTTCAGTGGGCTATATTTATTCAGTGCATTATAAGTTAGTACTTCCATTTTTTATTTTGATGCTCATAGTGTCCTCAATATGGCCGGTGGGACTCTTTTCAATTCAGATTCTTCTTCATTCTCTCATAACTCTCATGTAACTGTCATCATCATTTATTAAGTATTTGTTCATTTTCCATCATATGAAAATGTTATGGGTTCATTTTACACTTCTGTTTGTGCATAATTTTATACTTTTATATCCCCCTCAAATCACTCTCTTTCCAAAGGGACCTGGTTACATTCAGCGGAGGATGGCATTTAAGTAGTCCCTGGACTTAGGGGATGCTCATTGCTACTGGTGTACCACTCTACTCTTGTAGGTCCCCTCGTCAGGTATAAATAGAACCAAATATATATGTACCTAAATAATATATGTTCACACAACATATGCACATACATTCACCTGTAACTATTTGTAGACCTAAGTGTATATATGTATTTATACATCCATGTATTTGTGAAACCATGAGCTTATGCCAGTTTTTCTAATTTCCTTTCCCTGTCTCAGGGCACATTCCAGCCTATTCCTTTTCTACACTTATAAATATTTTTTTCAGAGACTGGAAAACCTTCACTCTATCATCTTAAATACACTTACTTGTTCATTCAGTATTCCCAATCTTGTAGTCATCATGATTGTCTCCCTATCTCTTCTCACTCCTCCTCATCAGATCCACATCCTTAGCTGCTGGGCCCACTGACCTTCTCTCAATATTTTTTTTAATCATCCCCGTGTCATTGTCTACCTTTTTGACTCACCCACAATGAGAAGTTAAGAGAGACTAGATGGAAAACTAAGAGGGAAAGAAGGTGAGTGCCGACGATTTAGTGGCTAGAACTGTGGGCAGACTTAAGCCCAGAATGAGCATGTAGCTGGAGTGGAGAAGAGTCTCAGACTGCTCAACTGGCAGATGAGAAGAGCACCTGGGGTTTCTGAGAGATGTGGCCTACGACTTCAGAATATGTACTGCATTTTTGTTCACTGTGTATGTGGTCCACTAGAATATAGATGCCACAAGAGCAAGGGCCTCTCCTTGTCCACTGTGACTATTCTTGGTGCCAACTCGAGCACCTGGCACTCATATACAGAGTACAAAACACAGGATGCTCAAATCATTAGTTTGGACCCAGATTTTTGAGGTTAGAAAATGAAGACTGAATTTAATTCTTTTTTGATGAGGAGGAATATCCAAGTCCTTCATGAAAAGATAGGGACACAGTATAGGTTTTAGCAAGATACCTTGGGAGACAATGAAAATGATAGATTCAAAAATAATAGTTTAGGGCTAGAGAGATAGCTTAGCAAGTTAAGGCACTTACTAGCCGGCCTGAAGACCTGAGCTTAATCACTAGGACCTACATGGTAGGAGAAAACCCACACCTACAGATTGTCCTCTGACCTTGACATGTAGGTGATGGCAAGTACATATACATGTGCATAAATAGGTAAATAAATATAAATTTAAAATTATTAAAATTGCTAGGTTTAGAGATTGATGGTGATATTAGAAAAACTCTACACTGTTATCTAAATTTCAAGGTACACATTTAAAAATGTCATAACTTTTTGTTTTATGTCATAAAATTGTCTCATATATTGTGAGAGAACTTGTAAGTTTCTAAAATACATTTTTCTTAGAAAAACAATTCATCATCAATAGTTGCCATCTTTGAAGTACAAGGAATATTTTCCTGAAATTCTGTCATCATTTCTAAGAGTTGCTTTTCTCCTACATTTTTGTAAAGCATTTAAAAATATGTTTAATTTTGATTGTCTAACTTATTCATTTCTACAGTGTAGGGCAATACCATAGCTAATCTTACATTGTCAGGATACTTTATTGGTGTTTTTCATGAATTATTTTTCAGAGTTGGCTATAGATTTCATAGGGGCAGAGACTTAAATATTGATTATTATTTTACTGATCTCCGTAAGTTGCTCTTAAGGAGAACATTCAATACTGGCTGGTCTCAAATGTGCTATTGCTGTATTTTAGTCCTCGGTGCTGGGATTGCAGGTGGGTGCGACCACACTCTTTCTGGGTCTTTCTGGGTCAAGCGCTTGTCAGGGACTGTTTGAAACGTCACCCTGCTCAGTCACTAACAGGTTTTCATGTCACTGCTCCTGCTCCTTGGTGGACAACATACAGTACCAGGGTGAGAAACAAGTGATTCCATCAAGGCAGCATCCTGTGCCTCATTTGCATTTGTATTGAGTGCCCCATCTCACCTCCCATTCCCACAGAGGTGTTGTGAAAGACCCATGGTAGATATCTACATGCAGGGAGTTACACTCAAGGAGAGGTTCCCAGGGATTGTGAGCCACTTTTTTTTTTTTAAAGATTAATTTATTAATTTTGTGTATGTGCGTATAGGAGTGTTTTACCTTCATGTATGTAAGTGTACTGTGTGTGTACCTGGTACCTAGGGAGGTCAGCAGATACAACCAACTCCCCTGGAGCTAAAGTTACTAATCGGTTTTAGTAGCCACATGGATCCTGGGAACCACACCAGGGTCCTCAGCAAGACCATCCAGCGTTTTTATCTATCAAGCATCTCTCCAGCCTGGCCACCATTGCTTCCTACTAGGGGCAAGATGTTACCTCATTCTTCAAGGTTACTCTGAAAACATAACTTAGAAGGGGCCTGCAGAAAGACTTCTCCTTTTCAACATCTCTAAAAGATTGTGCAGGGATGAGGAGGACCTGTGCATGTTTCCAGAACACCGTGTCAGTGAGAAAAACACACAAGCTCCTAAACTGAACTAAACTAAATCTAAAACACAGTTTCTTCTGGAGAAAAAAAAATCAGAAATCTTAATTAGCATCAGATGCTTCTTTCTACCTAGCTGCTGCTGCTGAAGATAAAGTTTGCCATCATAATATGGATGCACAATTGAAAATTTAGTGAAATTCATTGAAAATCATTATTTTGAGTATTAAGTTTTAAATCTCAAATTAGCTTTTCATAGTTGAATACGACCATGCTTTCATAGTTTTCTTCAAATATGATGGACAAATTGTGATATTTGAAAACCTGACCGTCGGCCATGCATGGTGGTGCATGCCTTTAATCCCAGCACGTGGGGGCCAGAAACAGGTGGATCTTTTTGAGATAGAGGTCACCCCAGTCTACATAGTAAGTTCTAGAACAGCCAGAACTACATAACAGAAAGACCCTTTCTGAGACAGAGAGAGAGAGAGAGGACTGAAGAAGGAAAGAAGCATGATGATGCTGGCGTTATCATCACAACCCCCCCTCGGTGGCAATACCAGCACTGTTGAGAGTTTATTGCGTGTGCATCAAGCACCACACCAAAGTGATTCTACGATGAATACACTCGTCTATCAATGATCCTACGGACACTGTGCTGTTGTTACCCATAAGAAGAAACTGGGGCATGCTGCAGAGATTAAGAGAACTGGCTGCTCTTCCAGAGGACTGGGTTTGATTGCCAGTATCCATGAATAGGCTCACAACTGTAACTCCAGTTACAAGGGACCAGACATCCTTTTCCCGTCTCTTTCAGAACTAAGTAGGAACACAGTACACAAATATACATGAAGGCAAAACACTCATACACATAACACTAAAAAAAAAATACAAGAGGAAATTGAGGCAAGGAAAAGTTAACTAATTTCCCTGAAGTCACATGGTTACAGTGCCCATTAGGATGCTTCCACTAGGATTGGCAGAAACTGCCAACCGGAGACACACATTATGTGATAAAAACAGAAAGAACAGAGGTGTGGCAGGTTTCAGAACTAGCTAGTTCTCTGGCAGAGGCCTCTACAGCTCTGCCACTGTACCCCTAGCAGGTCTGCCCCTGCTGCTCAGCAGAAGAGTAAGAAAAATGTCTACATCACAGCCTCTGCTTCTATTGGACTTTCTTGGCTCGTTTGCATGCTTGCATCCATCCTTTCTTCCCTCCCTTCCTCCCCCCACCCCTCAGCTGACATTTTAGAAACAAAAGGTTGTGATAAGTTTGATCAAATTGATGGGTACATGCAGAAAATGAGCTTATTTCTAGCTTTTGAAGATGCTAGTCATTATAGAGCTGTGAAGGAGTGTGCAAAGGCTGGCCCCTGGCTCCCAGATGCTTCAGGGGTTGAGTTTGACAGTCAGTTACAGGATGTTGATTATCTAAAGTAGAGCTCAAGCTTTCTGGCTTCAGAGCCTCTTAGAGTTTCTTCAAAGTGTTGACTACTTCAACGAACTTTGGTTTACATTCATTGTATCTATTGATAGTTGTCGTAGTCAAAATTAAAAAGTAGAAATTAAATGCATTTTTATAACTCCTTTAGTATAGTGATAAAAAATCATGTGTCAATATAAATAACAAACTTTAAAGAAAATGTAACCATATTTTTCAGAACCCCAATTTTAAGGTGGAAGGTGTCACTGTTTTTTCAAATCTTTTTTATGCCTGGCTTGAAGGCAGGCAGTGGATTCATCCCAGTCAATTCTGTGTTCCAGCAGTCACACAGCCGTGGAACACACCAGTGAACTTTTGTGAGAGAATCCTAGGGAAAATGAAAAATTCCTACTATTACTATGAAAAACTAAGTTTCCTCCTGCAGATTACCCCACAGAGTGTTCTGGAGCCCCAAGGATTCTCAGATCACACCAGGAGAATCTCCATCTTGATGTGCTTCTGTTAGATATGCCCATACATAAATTATAATAATCTCTAACAAGATAAGATACTAAGATAATAGACTTAAGTACATCAGAAAAAATGGAAAAAACACACAAAGACTAGGGTGCCACAGTGTAGGGAATCTGACAACCAGGCCAAATCCAAGTCATGCATGACCAGATATTCCAGAAGTTTCTTTATTGAGTAGTCTCTTGAAGTATTGTAAATATAATTGAATTTACCTCCAAATATGTGTGCTTGCCTTTTTCTAAGGAAACTTAATCTATTCTCTTTCTAGACTTACTATTTCAGAAGATTTAAAGGTTGGCTTTTTCACCTCAGATCATGCTACTCAGACAGATTGCAGTGAAATTTTGCCATTGAAAGATTTGACTCAATCAACAGAAAAGTTAATACAGGTAAATCTGGGTGTAACTTCTAAAATAATTTTGTGTGTTGTTTGTCTTTATAGGGTAATTTTTTGTTTGGGGAGGAGTTAGTGTACTAGAGATCAAACTCAGTGTTTCATGAATGTTATAAAAAGCACTTATCGCTGAACAACATCCCTACACATGTGGTTTTATATGTCTTTTATTGGCAAAACTGAAGTGATTGAGATTTTCTCAATTGAGAGTGTCTCAAAATAGTAAGGTCTTTGGGAAACTGAGCAGAATGACCGCTGTATTCTTTTTAATTCTTAAAGATTGAATTGTAACTTTGTGTACGTGTGTGTTTTGTCTGTGTACCACATGTGTGCCTGGTGCTCCCAAAGGTCAGAAGAAGGGATAAGATGCTCTGGAACTGCAGTTACAGATGGTTGTAAGTTACCATGTGGGTGCTGAGACCTGAATCCAGTCCTCTGCAAGAGCAATAGGTGTTCTTAACCACTGAGCCTATGCCCCGGCCCCCAGCTGTACTTTATAATATCTATTCTTTTTACATCTGTGAATATTTTCTGCTTATGATACATTAAGAAAAGTAGAAAGTATTTTACATATAGATTATTGGTGAAATTATTTTGGCCACTCCACTTAGTTAAAAGGAAGATTTATTTAGTGGGCAACTTACAACAAGGGAAAGGTAGGTCGCAGGGTCTGGGGAAGGTGTATCGCAGTCCAGCGGTGTTCTCTGGAGCTCTGCTCGGTCCACCTCCAACGTTCAGGGTCCTGGCACAGAGAGAGTGCACAGAGAGAGCGCTGGCCCATCCAGCTCTCTGGTCTCCAGGCGCCTCCCCTGGCCCCGCCTCGTAGGCGTGACAGTTGCCAGAGTCTCAAAGGGGGTTGGAACTTCCAGATCCAAGCTGGAATGGCTACCCACTACAATAGATAAATGAAGACAATGAGATACTAAATAACTTTCTAACGGTATAGCTTGGTCAAAGCATATCATTTCCCTTGGATCTTTTGAGATTGAAAAAGAATAATATTTCATAAATAAGATACTGAGTTATTAAGACTACTACATGAATTGAAATACTACTACATATTGTCTCAGGTGCCTTTTATTTTTCACCTATTTGAAAATCATTCCAAATCTATACATAAAAATCTTCCACATAGTTGAATACAGTAACACATGACTGGAATCCAAGCTAATCAGGAAGCTGAGACAGGAGGATTGCTTGTTTGAGGCCAGCCTGGGCAACTTCATGAAACACTCTGTCAAAAATCAAATTCAAAATTTAAAAAAAAAAAATGGGAATAAAAAACAAAACCAAAATCAACTGGGGAGAAAGTGTAGTGAGATAGTGTGCTTGTCCAGCTTGTGCAAGGTCCTGGGTTCAATACCCAGTGTCTGCTTTATCCCATAGCTATGGCACAAGATGTACATCATATATTTGCTATTCCTGTATTGATAGACATTTTGGTAGTTTCTAATCTTTCTCTGTGATGAATAATCCTGCATGGACTCAAGTGCCAGTAAATCTGTGGCGTAAATTCTTAAAAGGGAGCTTGTGAGTCAGAGGGTATGTACATGAGTCACGTTGAAGGGCATTGCCAAGTTGCCCTGCTGAAAGGCTGTACCAATTTACATTGCTAAGAGCTTTGAAGATGCCGCCTTGCCACATGCTTGTCAATTTATTGTCTTCTTTTAGAATGACATTTTCCGGCAGTATCTTTATAATGTTCTTCCTCGGTAGCGAGGTGTGCCCAAACTAAGTTTTAGTCAGGAGGATTTAGATGGCAGTGGTGTGGGAGCTTTGGGAACCTTCTTTGAGACACAGTTCACAAGCCCTGGCTTGCCTCCTCTTGCCTCCTCTTCTACTTCCTCCTTCCCACACCCCTCCCTGTCTTCTGCCCCAGGATTTTATCTCATCCTAGTCACATCCCCAAGTTCTCACCTGTAAACAGCATAGTCACACTAAGGTTTCATTTTCTTAATGTTTCATGATGGAGATTAAATTCCAGCATAAGTTTGGAAAGGAACAGGCCATACACAAACCATACCACTCCACTCACATACCTTAGTTTTGAAATCAGACATCATTTTGAAAACCTAGACACAGTGAGAGAGAATTACTGGACTTCTCTAATAAACCATATCAGAGAGATAATCTTCAAAGGTAAACCAAGTGCCAGGTCAAATGCCCTGCACCAAGGAATGTGCTGGAATATTGGTACCCAAGATCCTATTCTCTACAGTGATGAACGATTTTTTATTTTGTAGATGATTACATCACTTCAGGTGGATTTTGGATTCCTCAAAGATTTGGTTCAGCTGAAGTTCGAGGACCGACTTAAAGAGGAGTCTTGGAAAATCGTCAGTGTGCTTAATGACAGGATTTTAGAAATGAAAAAATATTATCGACAGGTAGGTGCCCTCTCTTTTGCTCTGCCGTGTGAACTGATCCTGTATTGGATGTGTATGGGTTTGAATGCAGTCACTTATCAGGGCAACTGCAGTTTTGTAAGATTTGTCTCAGGAGCTAATACTGTCAGGAACTTGGGTGAGCACTTCACGTGTGACCTCAGTAATCCTCACACTTACCTTGTACAGTCGGCATGATTATTAGTTATAGGGAAACAGGTTAATTTGCTCACAATTACCGGTCAGGCAGCAGAACTTTAGATTCTCTGCCAGATGCTTGCTCTTGAACATTTTTTTAAAACAGTACTTTTGTTTAGTTTTCAATAATTTCATGCATATATACAATGTGTTTAATCATATCTATCCCAACTCCTTCCTCCAACTCCCCCAGACCTTCTCCCAACACATACCCAGCTACCCTACTTTCATGTCTTTTTTTAATAATCCACTCAGTTCACCTAGTGCAGCCTGCATGAACATGTGCAGTGGTCATAGAGCCAAATAAAAATGGCTTCCTTCCCCCAGCATCCACCAGTTATCAACAGCTCCTCAGCTAGGGGTGAAACCTCATGAACCCCTCCCATTCCACGTTGGAATTTTTGACTGGCTTGAAATAACACAGGTCTTGTTTAGGTAACCATAGCTACTAAAGATCCATGACATGGTGGCCACGTCTCAACCAGAAGAAAGCATCTCACAGCAGCCCTTCTCCATTCTCCAGTGCTTACACTCTTTCAGCTCCCTCTTCTGCAGGTTCCCTGTGCTTTCTAGGGAGGGGGTAATATAGATATCTTATTTAGGGCTGAACATTTACTTATTATCATCACTTCAACCACTTGTGAGTCTCTGCACTGACTGCTGCCACTAAGAAAAGAAACCTCTGACCAAGGCTGAGAGCATCACTAATTTGGACTATACAAATATTTAGAATAAATAAATATTTAGAAGGCCTTATTTGTTAGGTCATTGGGGCTTTTAAAAATGTCTTACAGTAGTAGTAGGTTACCCACTTCTAGGGCCTATGACATCCTGAGCCATGTGGTTTTTTTTATACTCAAAATTTAACTTTTTGTGTATATGGGTGTTTTCCTATGGGTATGTCTGCTCCCTGAGTGTAGCGTCTGGTGTCTATACAGGAGAGGGTGTTGGATCCACTGGAACTGGAGTTACAGAGATTCTGTGAGCATCTTTGTGTTGATGTCCCTGTTTCCAGAATCACTTGTTGAAGATGCTGCCCTTTCTCCAATGAGTATTTTTAGTGCTTTCATCAAAAGCCAGGCAGCTGTAATTGCATGAAGTTATATCTCAGTTTTCTATCCAGTCTACTGATACACAAATCTGTTTTCGTCCAGTACCATGCTGTTTGGATTAAATTAAAACCAGACAGAGTAATACCTCCAATTGTACTCTTTCTGTTCAGGATTGCTTTGGTTACCCAGGGGTTTTTCTGCTTCCATATGAATATTAAGATAGTTTTTGGTATGACTGTGAAGAACAATGCTGGAACTTTGGTTGGGATTTCAGTGACTGAGTATGCTTTCATTTGGACAGCCATTTTTATTTATTTATTTTTTATTTTACAATACCATTCAGTTCCACATAATAGCCACAGATTCCCATGCTCTCCCCCCCACCCCCCTCTCCCTCCCCCAGCCCACCCCCCATTCTCACCTCCTCCAGATCAAGGTCTCCCCCGAGGACCGGGATCGACCTGATAGACTCAGTCCAGGCAGGTCCAGTCCCCCCCCTCCCAGACCGAGCCAAGCGTCCCTGCATAAGTCCCAGGATTCAAACAGCCAACTCATGCAACGCGCCCAGGACCCGGCACCACCGCCCAGCTGCCTCCCAAACAGATCAAGCCAAATGACTTGGACAGCCATTATTTTAATGCACTTTTTTATTATTACAAGATTTTCTATTCATTTGACATACCAACCACAGATTCCCCCAGCCTCCCCCCTAGCCCACCCCCCCATTTCCACCTCCTCCAAGGCAAGGCCTCCCATGGGGAGTCAGAAGAGCCTGGTATATTCAGTTGAGGCAGGTCCAAGCCCCTCCTTCCTGCACCAAGGCTGCACAAAGTGTCCCACCATAGGCCTGGGCTCCAGAAAGCCGGCTCATGCACCAGGGATGGGTCCCGATCCCACTGCCTGGGGCCCCTAAACAGTTCAAGCTACACAACTGTCAGACAGCCATTTTTGTCATGTTGATTCTTCTGACCCATGAGCATGAGAGTATTTTCATCTTCTACTGTCTTCCTCAATTTCCCTCTTCAGGGCTTGGAAGTTTTCAATATAGAAGTGACTTCCTAAGTTAGGGTTATTACAAGATGGGTCCTTTTTTCTTTTTCTTTCTTTTGTTCTTTCTTTCATTCTTTCTTCTCTCTCTCTCTCTCTCTTCCTTCCTTCCTTTCTTTTTTCTTTTTTCTTTTTTTTGAGGCCATTGTTACTGGAATTACTTCTCTGATTTCTTCTCAGTATTTTTCTCATTAGAATATAGGAAGGCTACTCATTTTTGTATGATGATTCTAGGAATTTTCTGGTGAAATCTTTAGTGTCCCTTAGGTATATAACCATATCATCTGCACATAAGGATATTTCAACTTCTTTATCTTTTCTGTTTGTACCCTTTTTACAAATATATTATTATTATTATTATGTGTGTATGCATCTGTGTGAATGTACGTGCACATGTATGTGAGGGTGGGTACCTACAGAAGCCAGAAGATGGCGTCATAGTCTTCAGAGTTGGAGTTGCAGCAAACCGACTGATGTGGGTGCTGCAATCTGAACTCTGATGCTCATAGCTCAACAAGTGCTCTTAACCACTAAGTCGTATCTCCAGCCCTTATGTCTCTTTTAATTGCTTCTCTTTTCTTATTGCTATAGATAGACTTCTAGTACTAATTAAATAAGAATGAGAAAAGCAGGTACCCTGGTCTTGTTCCTGATTTCACTGAAAATGCTTTGAGTTTTTCACTATTTAAAATATTCTGATTATATTAAGTAGATCTGTTTAAGTTGTTTGTCTCATCTTGGTTTAATTTTGGTTACCTTCACCTAGAAATCCATCCATTGCTGTTAGATTTTCAAATTTATTGAAATACACGTTTTTAAGATAATAATTAATGATTTTTCTGAATTTCATTGTTATCTGTTGCAATGGCTCCATTTTAACCTCCAATTTTGTTAAAATGGGTTTTCTCTCTCTTTCTTTTGGCTAGTTGGTGTGTATGTATTGGGATAAACATGCAAGCACCTTGATACCCATGTGGAGGTCAGAGGTCCTCTCCTTCCACTGTGTGGGTTCAGGGAATCAAACTCAGGTCATCAGGTTTGGTAGAGAGTCCCTTTACCCAGTGAGCCATCTTGCCTGCCCTCTTTGATTAGTTTGGCTAAGGGTTTGTTGATCCCAGTTTTCTTTTCAAAGAACCAACTCTTTGTTTCATGGGTTCTTTGCATTGGCTTTGCTGTTGTTTGCTACATCATTAATGTCTGCCTTGATCTTTATGATTTATCTCTATCTGCTGACTTTTTCTAGGACCTCTGGGAGTTTTAGGCCAGCCTGATCTACACAATAAGACTCCACCTAAAATAAAATAAAATATAAAAGATTGGTATTATTTCTGTGATATAAAAGAAGACTCATATTTCAGTAACCACATCATAGTAAATGCTTTGCTAAGCATTTTGAATGCATTTATGTAATATCCTAGTCTCTCCAAATCCCCAAATGGAAATCCTGTTGGTCTTGAAATACAAATTTCAGAAACTAAGCTTGCCAAGTTTAATACCTTATATCAGTTCAAACCATAGTGGGGCACAGTATTTAAATTCAGTCCTTTCTGACTCTAACACCTATTTGTTGTTTGTACACCATGCTAGAATCAGAATGAATATGAGAACCAAGAGTATTTTTTAAAATAATGTTCATTTTTACCCTAAGCAGATATAATCAAAGTTATTTAAATAACAAAGTTATAATAGCCTATAGGTCAACAAAGCTATCCTTTTTATGGGCCTATACCATTGAAAAGCAGAAATACTAGGGGATGGAAAGATGGGTCAGTGGTTGATAGTACTTGAGTGTTCTTTTAGAGGACTAGGATTTGAGTCCCAGCACCCACATGGCAGTTCACAACCATCTGTAGCTCCAGTCAATGGGATCTAACTATCTCTTCTAGTTTCTCTGGGCTCCAGGCACACAAGTTGTATACAGATATAGATGCAGGAAACACACACACACACACACACACACACACACACACACACAAAGTTAAAATTAAAGAACAAAAGAAGTATACAGACTATATGAACATGTTCTAGGAATAGTCTCTAAGACTTTAGTTGATGTATACAATGAAACATTGTTAAGTTATCTGTATTTTATCCACAGCATCTTTGTATTGCTCTTGGGTAATCACAAATAAAAATTAAACATGCTACAATAGCTTTGGTAGAGAAGAAATGATGATCGATTGAAATTCTCAAGATGGTGACTGCCTTGAGTCAAGGCATCACTGCCATGCCCTCTCCCCGAGGAGTATGGACTGTATTCAGGCGTGCAGTGGTGCTTACTGCATTTATTTTTGGTTTGCAGGCTGAAGATGTCCTGAGAAAAAGCTTTCAACAGCAGCTGAGTGATGCCATAGCTGTTGTCAAAGGAATGTACAAGGTGGGTTCTGAGTGCCATCAAGGACAAGCTTTGATGCTTGCGTGGACAGGGAGTGGAGCTCACTTTGAGTTCCCAGTCTACACTTTTAGTTTTGAAGGTATGTTTCCTCAAATTTGAAGTCATCTCAGAGAATTGGGGCTTCGACTATTCACACCCACATTAAGTGTACCAAAATAACACTATATGATGACAGACATACTTTCTAGAGACTGGAAAATGACACTCATTTCCTCAGCAAGTAACCAAATCATCCAAATTTCTGTGGTGAAGATGCAGCTGGATAGAAGAAAATCAGACAGTCATAAGACTAGAGTTCAAAAGGCACGTCATAAATACACAGTAATCTCCCTAATGCGAGGGTGTTGCTGTGTGCTCAATATGGTACTTCACTCTCTCACACAGTGGGAAAATGCATACTTTCGAAGATGATTTTTAGATTTAGTAAGTACCTTATGCCTCCCTTTGTATTTACAGCTACAGTCTCATCTTTCATTTCCATATATTTCAATAAATAATTATTTATATTTATGTCTGATTGACAAAGTGATTACTGCATGGCATTTGGCATGTCTGTATTTAACTATGTAACTGCATGTTCTGTGCTAGAAGATAAGGATAGTGCCTTTCTCATTGGTGTGGCCCTTCTCTTAGCTCTATGCATGACTCATCGTTGACCATCAGCTGGTAACTGTGAGTGGATACTTCCCAGAGCCTGTTGTGGATGTTGGTGGTGCTTGCTTCTCACCCATTCTCATCAGCGTTTCCAAGTTTATAGACTTTCCTTTTTTTCAGGCCTGTGCACTGGAAGTCAGGCCTGGCCAATGGAACAGTAGGTGATGTACTGTAAGGCCTAGGGGAAAAGATTGGTGCTGATTGAAGAAGCATGCCTTAGTTTGCTTTCTCTTGTGGTGATAAATACCAGAATCAAAGCAACCTGGGAGGAAAGGATTTATTCAGTCTTATAGCTTACAGTCCATCATCAAGGAGGTCAGGACAGGAACTCAAGGCAGGAGGCTGGAGGCAGGAGCTGAAGCAGAGATCATAGAAGAATGCTGATTACTATTTTGCTCTTCATGGTGTGCTCAGCTTGCTTTTTTTATACAATCCAGTAACACTCAGTGGTCTTTGTTGGGAGCAATTATCATGAGCTATTATGGGCTATGAGGCAATTACAGCTCATAGAAATTGATAATTCAGATGTCAACCCACCAGAGGAATGGGATAACTGGTCAGCAAGGCTTATGGATCACTGACTCTGAAAACTGTTGCTTTCATCTGTAATTTCACTTGTGCAATAACAGCTATGATATCTCCCCATTTACCATGCATTTTTATGTAATGTGTGCATGTAATCTCAAGATTACATCTCAATCTTATGGACACATATTTGTGGATGGTCAGGAAGACAACTTCTCATTTAACTGTATAATCTTGATGAAAAGAAACATACTAAAATATGCTTCATAGCTAGAGCTATTGTTCCATGTGGACTGTAGACACTTAGAGGTCTTGTTCTCCATCCTTGACTTAGTGACAGGGCAAGACGGCCAAAGAAAGTGTCCTTGGGAGAGATTACAGGCAGAACTTTCACAGATTTTATTCATGTGCAAAACTGCAGATGTTTGGCCTTATTGGATCAAAGCCTTTCAAAAGATTTATGGCAAACTAGAGTGATATTGCAGGTGTCTGGTCTTGTTATATCATAGTCCTTCAAGAGATCCATAGCACCTACACTGCCCTAAGCTTTCTCCACCGGCCCTGCCTCATCAATACCTCCCTGCTCTGATTAAAAAAGCAGTTAACACTTTGTATTTATTTCTACACCAATTTTAATGCAAGATTTAGGCTCAATAGACTATGTTTAGGTCCCAAGATTCAGGTGATTAACAGAAAAAAAGCTATTAACTGACTAACCATGTCTGGATATTATTAATCACACTTAAGAAATGTTATATAGTACACGTATTCTTTGCCTCTTTCTCAGGCCTCTCATTGGTTTGGCTTTTCCCTTGTAACCCTTGTAGCTATCCCTTTAAGAAATAAGCCAGTGGGCTGGAAAGATGGCTCAGCCGTTAAAGGCTAGGCTCACAACCAAAAATATAAGAAATAAGCCAGAACTTTTTACAACTGCAGCCGTAACCAGACATCAATTAAGGTGACCAAGCTTTTGCCAAGCATGACTCTGCAAAGAATGCTTATCCCTGAGAGTTTGCCTTGTAGTTTTTTTTATTACTAACAAGTTGCTAATGAATGGATATATATATATATGCATATATATATATGTATGTATGTATGTATTATGTATATATATGCTTGGGAATTTGTAACAGGTGAAAGAAACCAGAAGAAAATAAGATGAATAAAGAGCATATAGAATGAAGAGCATTTGCCTGTGGGTGTGAAGTTATTATAAAAATCTTTCATTTCCCCCACTCCTGAGAAACATTTCTCTTATGGAACTCTGTGTAGGGGCTGGGAGCAGGACTCTCAGACCCTACAGGTCTTGTCTCTCTCGTATCAATCATGAATCAGGAAAATGCCCCACAGACATGCCTGTAGGTCAGTCTGATGGAGGCATTTTCTTTTCAGTTGAGATAGCCTCTTCCCAGATGACTCTAGCTTGTGTTAAGTTAGAAAAAATCTGCACAGAATCCTGTCACCCTTGTTCTTTTTCACATTCATCTGTTTGTTTGTTTATGTGTGGCAGTCATAGGACAACTTTTTGGAGGTGGTTCTGTCCTTCCACCTTCATGTGAGTTCTAAAAATCAAACTCAGGGCATCCAACTTCGGGGCGGGGGGGCAAGAACCTTTACCTACAGAGCCATGTTGCCAGCCTCTCCATCTTAATTTTGAGGCAGAGCCTCTCCTAAACCTGGACCTCACTAGACTGGATTGGCAGCAAGCTCCTAGGATCTGCTGGTCTCCACTCTCCCAAGGGCTGGGGGTATTACAGACATGCAGCCATACTCAGCTTTCCTGAGCATGCTGAGGGTCCAAACACAGGTCTTCATGCTTCTGTAGTCCTTAACCCATCTTCCCTGGCCCGTGTCCTCCTTTTTCTTTGTTTAATATTACTATGTCACTTTCTGATATGTAGAATGGTTACAGCAACCAGAGGACTGGGATTTATTATAAGTGCTGAAGGGGCAAGGCAGAAAGACAGAAGTTCCCCAGTGATGCTGCTGCGCAATTGAGGTAACTTGCCCTTTTGCTTGAGATAATCACCCTCGGTCTTTAAGCCACTGCTAGTTGACTGTTCAGTTAATTGCAGGTAAAAACATCGCGAGACCACCTGCTCTGTAAACAGTCTTCGTGCCTCTGTGCCAAATGGTGTTTCTAGATGAGGTCATGCTGCTATGTCCCACTCACCTGCTCTTCTGCAACATGACCAGAGGCAGGGCCTGCCTGGTTCCCCTCCCTGTAGTCAGAGGTGGCCTTAGTGCCTTGATATATGAGCGGAAGAGAAAGTGCTGGACTTCTGAGGCAAGGCCAGAAGAAATCTTGAAAGTTACCTTCAGACTCTCAGAAGGTGGGCTCTCTGCACTGTTCCTCCTGAGCCCAGCTGCCATGCTGAAAGAAGTCCAACCCGTATAGAGAGTCTGGCTCTGGGTACTGGGTCATCGGAGGCAGCTTTTTAGTCATCTAAACTCCGGCATCACACGTGTGGGTAGAGAAACTTCCGGATGATATCAGCTGCCAGCAGTTAGAATTCTTCCCTGTTAAGTTATCGATCTGTGTAGTCATTGCTGCCCCAATTCCCTACCCCAGAACGTCAATCAGCACAATAAACAGCTGTGTTTTATATTGCTACCTTTGGGAAGGTGTGTTACGCATTAGTTGGTAAATAGGATAGGATCCTTCTGCTCACAGCAACATGCAATTTCTTGATTATATTTGTCAGAAAGATTGCTTTTCTGGTGGTTTTTTACTTGCATGGATTAGTCAAAAGTCAGCATAGTGTATGTTTGAGAGCAAGCGCTACAAAGGCAAACAGCCTAGGTTCAAATCTTGTCTTTGCCACTTCATGGCTATGTGACTCGAGGTAAAATATGTAATCTCTCTGCTTTGCTTTTCTCTGCTGTGACATGAGGATAATAATAGTCCATACCAGACAGACAGATGTGCTCCAAGAGTAAGACAGATTTACCTTTACAAAACATTTAGAATGGTACCTAGATCACCGCAGGTAAACGCTAAGTGTTAAATAGATAGCTGAACATACTCATGGGCCTCCTCTCTTAGTGTTGCTGTGCTTTTCTGCTTCTCATGATCCTATCATAACGTAGAGGCTCACGGCCTTCTGCCTACTGACTGAGAATAAATAAAATGACCTTAAAGCCTCAGTAACTACTATTCATATTTGTTATGTTGAATCATATGAGATTCCGCTTTGGGAGTTAAAAAGTCAAGTAACTCTTTTACGTGATACCTAGCTTAAATAATTATAGTTATTTTAATAAATCTAAAGCAAAGCAATAAATAACATGAGAAATGTATCTTTAACCAAAAAAAAAAAAAACTTGGCATACAATATCTTCAAAAGAATGCTCTATGGTATGATATGCTGGATACTGACATTATGGAGATGGGGTAGGGGTAAGCAGAGAGAGATCATAAATAAATCACAAAATATAAGCAGGTATATGCAGAGATAAGCATATATGGTAGTATTTATGGGAATGCCATAAAGAACAGTTATTTCTGCTAGTGAACTTTGTGAAGATGTCACTGAAGAGGTAATACTTGTGCTGGTATGAAATGCTCAGAGCGGGTGGACAAAAATCTAGCGGGAGTCTAGGCAGACAGTTATACTAGCATATATTGGAATATTTTTTGTTGGCAAGTGATAGAAGTCTAATTTACTTAGTACTAATCTCTTCCTCAAGCCAATCCAGAACCATACCCAACCCAGGACATAATGTAAAGGAGAGGCCAACCCAGAAGAAGGGGTCTGGTTAAGTCAAAGTGGTTGAGCAAAATGGCCCCCCACACAATGGCATGTGAAAGAGAAGATGGGACCTGATCAGAGACCTGTACATTGTCACTGTCGTTCAATGTGGCATTGGCCCAGATGGTAGCTGCTGGTCACCTATAGCTTCTGAGATGGAAATGAATAATTCAGTCTGTTACTTATATCTCTGTAACTCCTGATATGTCTCTCAAAGTGGTGCTATTAAGAATAGAAGGGATTTACCTCACAACCTTACATCCTAAGTTAGTGTTCTTGTTGGCTAGATGCTTAGCTCAGTCATGTCTAGGCATCTGGAGCTGCACCTGTCCTGGTTGTCTTACCTTCAATGTTGGGATGAAGTATCTTCTAGTCATTTTCACCTCGTGGAATGTAAGTGTTCAAAAGGTATTGTTAGCATTTTCATTTTGTAGCCGAAGAATACGAGACACAAAGTCTGTTAAGGAAAATGCTCACGGTCGTAGGAGTGGATAGGGTTGGAGCTGGGAGTCAATTTTTATTATGTCTTTACAGTCATTCTCTAGACCACAAGATTTCCTAAGCAGGAGAAAGAGGGGGTGCCTTATCTTTTAAGATGGTCACTTCCGTAATTATTTCCCACAAGATACTGGACAAAAGAAGGCAGGTGCAACCTCCAAAGGGGGACGCCCCAAGCTTTTGTTCACAAAAGTCCCTTAGGACCTAGTATATTGCTCAGCACAATATAATTTTTTAGTGAATATTTTTGGAGGAAAATATTGGAAAAATCAGAGAAAGAGGAACAGAAAAGAATAAAGGGAAGATGTACATGATCTGTAGCAGCTTCAGTGGTGATTGGAGGGGTAAGTAGGAGGGAGAAAAGTTCTGCTTTAAATGGAAAGAATTACAGACGTTCCTCAGATACAATGCATACAGCGGGTTATGTTCTCAGTTAAATAGTCAGGGATGGGGATGGAGATGGGGATGGGGAGAGAAGGGGTAAGGAATGGTGGATTGGGTGTTAAATATTAATGAACTGTTCATTGATTGAAAGGTATGATGGTGGCATTGTGGCTGTGTAAAGAAACATCCCTAGCTCTTATACAGGCAATCTGAAGTCTTTCAAGCTCAATAATGCTGGGTAGGATTCCCTCGGGAATACTCAAACACACGAGTAGATAAGTGGACAGCAAACTATTATTCTCACTATTTTGGTTGATGTACAAAACTTTGCACCAGAAAACAAATAGGCATTCTTGGAAGTCAAATTAACACTTTCTAATTTTTATCTACTTATTTTGTATGTTTGTGTGAACATGAGTGTGTGTGCCCATGCAGAGGACAGAGAAGGGTGTTAAGAGTTCAACTTTTATCATTCTCTGCTTAATTCCTTGAGACAGATCTCTTCTCACTGAACCTGGAATTTGCCTTTTTTCCCCCCAGCTTTGTGGGCTGGCCAGCTGTTCTAGAAATGTGCCTGTCTGTGCCTCAGTCCTGGGGCATGCATGCAACTGTGTCTGGCTTTTACGTGGGTGCTGGGGATCTGAACTCAGGTCCTCAGGCTTGTGCAGCTCTTACAGAGTTGTCTTTCCAGTGCTCACATTACCTTTTAATATGTATTAGCACATTTACATACACATATAGTTTGTGCTTCATAATTTACATGTCTTCCATTTTTGAGGTTCTGGCAATTGTCTCTCGCAAGTCCTAGCCCTCACTCATGAGATGACATTTGCTTTTGAGTTTTACAGTTTTTAGCTACGAACTGATGTTCTTCTGAGTTCTTTGAGCACCAAGAGAGAGGGAGGTTTCTTCAAAGAACTTTTGCAATTGCTTCTGTGAGTCTCTGTGGGTCTATGGTGACTGTAATGCAATTCTCAGCTGAAATGTTTTAGACTACCCAGATGTGTGAACATGGGGAGAAAATTTCTCAGGGGGTTTCCCCTGCCCCCATTCTTTGCCCACCCTATTCTTACAGGCAGTTTCCAGGCAGGCTCTGACTTTAGCACAGTGTAATGGGATTGGGTACAGAGTTCAAGGTGGGGCATTTCCTACAGTGAAAGGCTCGCCCGGCATCCTGTGTTGTCCTACCTCTTAGAGGATACTCTGACAAAGACCTACTTGTATTTTCTCTGTGGCCTGTAGAGAGCTGGAAACCGACTCAATAGAATTCATCTCCAGGGCTTGACAAATATTGTAATAGGTAAGAATACATGTCCGGGAACCTGAGTGGAGATCCCAGCAAATCTGTAAAAAGAGTAGCTGTGTGCAGGCTGGACGGTGGTGGCGCAAACCTATAATTCCAGCACTTGGGAGACAGAGGCAGGCAGATCTCAGTGAGTTCGAGGCCAGCCTGGTCTACAAAGCCAGTTCCAGGACAGCCAGGACTGTTACACAGAGAAACCCTGTCTTGAAAAACCAAACAAACAAACATACAAAGTGGCTGTGTCTTCCTGTAACCCCAGCAGTTGGGAGTGGAGGCAGGAGGATTGCTGAGGCTTGTGGGCCACCAGGTTCAGTGAGAGACTGTCTCAACGCAACAAAGCAGAGAGTGATAGAGTAGACCATAGGATGTCCTTCTTTGGCATCTACACACACACACACACACACACACACACACACACACACACAGAATTCTCCAGAATTTTTATTTACAGTAAGAGAGTAAATTAAAAATCTATGGTTTATTAGAACAGGTTTTAATCATCATTCATGTTTTCAATAATTCCTGGAATACTGTTTTTAATATACATCAAATGTTCAATGAGTGTCACAGTTTCTATTTCTGGGAGTAGAAAGCAGAAATGGACAAATTCTGCCTGTTACCAAGTTTTGATAAGCATGTGCTAGTGCAACATGTTTAACCAAGCTCATATTAGTTGTGGTTAGTTGGTTAGTTGCTTTGTTAGATTAAAAAGTTTGTTTCTACTAGGTTAAATTAAAGTCATCATTTGAATCTTCTCTTGGGCTTGTTCGCTTTGATTTGACTTATGACCTTCCAAGCCTTGCTAATCTTGGCCACCCACTTCGCTCAGCTCAGGATTAGTCCAAAGAGAACAGTTGAGCCTTGAAAATACAACCGCCGCAGGTCTGTGTTTCTTGGCTGCAGACAAGCGTAACTGGCTCTCTGCTGCCTCCTAGAGGCCAGTTAAGGATGTAGTTATTTCTCCCAGCTCTGGAGTGTGGCTCTAAACTTAACTTTTAAGTAATTTGTGTGAGATATTATACTGTTTTACTTGCAAAAAAAAAAAAAAGAGAGAGAGAGAGAGAGAGAGAGAAAACATTAAAAAGTAATATCATCCTTATAGTTTTCATTTTCAGAAAGGTACTGTTTATCTATACTTCTGATTAAAAAAAAACCATTCTCAGTATTTCAAATGGGATTTTAATACAAGAACTTAGGTATTCATAAAACCTATAGAACAGAGATAACAGAGTGCCATTAACAGCCTTCAAACTGATAAGCATCATTTTATAATACCATTTACTGGATAGCTTCCTTTCCCCTTGGTTTTTGATCTTTTCTTTATTGATAGCTTTAGACTCACTTCAAGTCTGTCTAGATATTTTATGGCTGTGTGTGTGTGTGTGTGTGTGTGTGTGTGTGTGTGTGTGTGTGTGTACATACAGCTAGTCTGGTGTGGTGGTATAAGCCTTTGATCCCAGATTTGGGAGGCAAGCAATCTCTGTGAGTTTGAAGCCAGCCAGGTCTGCATGGCTAGTTCCAGGTTAGACAGGACTACCTAATGAGACACTATCTCAAACTTACCAACGAAACAATCTATTTACTCTTGAATTGTGGGATTGTGCTGCTCTTTGAATTAATTCTGTGCGTGTGTGCGTGTGTGCGTGCGTGTGCGTGCGTGTGTGTGTGTGTGTGTGTGTGTGTGTGTGCGTGTGTGTGTGTGTGTGTGTGTGTGTGTGTGTGTGTGTGTGTGTGCGTGTGTGCGTGCGTGTTGCTGGGGGTGGAATCCAGGGCCTATGGCTAGACAAGTGTTCTATCAATGTATAGCAAGTTTGTTTTATTTTTCTATCTCTTCTTTGTGATTTTCTTAGCTTTTTTAAAAAAATTATTTCAAATAAACTAAAATAATTTGGAGGGTTATTTAATCTTCAAGAAAACTTCCCCGTTTGCACTTGTTTTGAAGCTTGGTTCAAGGTAAGATGTTTACTCATGAATTGTGGAGGAGGTTTTATCATTTATAGCATTCAATTTCCCCATCCAAGAATGTTATCTTGGATTATTGATTCATTTCTGCCTTCTATATTTCAAAAGGGTTTTATAATTTTATTTATATACATTGTAGATGTTTTATGCAGCCAAGTTATTCCCAAGTGCAATGGTTTATTTCTTTAGAAAGTGTCATCTTCTCAGTCACATTTTTATGGCTTACTCCTGGTGTCTGTTGAAAACATTGGTACACTGAAATCACTTAGCAGTTTGTTGAATGTGCCTGACATAGCATAAGGTGTACCCACCAAGAACGTACGACTTGAGGGTGGTGTGCAGCCAGCACCACAATTGAACTTCAGAAGACTTCACTACACCTGAATCCATTAGTTCCACTTCCCGCTGTCCCCTTGCCTTGTCAAGGGGAAAAGCATGTGTCTTCACAAGGAGGCTCCGTGGGGATGAGCTCCTGGTTTGTTAATGCATTTGCTTTGGGTTTTTTTTTTCTCCTTCTTTTATTCCTTATCCCAAATTGTCTAACTAATCCCATTGTCCAAGCAGTGTTTCATACATGTAGGATGCTCTAAGCTCCCTGGCATGAGACGGGTCACCACCGCTCCATACTTCCATCATTAATATCTTATCCAAAACTTGGTATCTAACAATACCAACCTATTTGCAGTCATTTGCCTTCCTCTGCACACCTCAAGTTAACAGCCACCTCCCTGGAATTTTCACACATTAGTCCTCTTTTCTATTTCTCATATATTCAAGTCTAGAGTTTTCTTACTGAACTTTTATGTTTGATCTATTATTAAAAGTGGAATATTGGGCTGGGAGTGCAGCTCAGTGGTAGAGTGTTTACTTAGCATGTGTAGAGCCCTAGGTTCAGCCCCAAGGGTTGATTAAAAAAAATTAATGGGTTATCAAAATCCCCTTACAATTACAATATTGCTATTTCTTTCTTAAGTTGTTAATATCTATTTTATATACTTCAGTTTCCAATGCTGAGTGCCTCTATGTTTACAGACTGTTACATCCTTTACGTAAATTGATTCTTTTATTACGATGCAGTGACCTTTGTCTCTTGCGAAAACAATTGAATCCAGATTTGTATTGTCTGATATTAGTGTGGCTGTCCTGTTCTCTTTGGGTTTCTAAGTACAGGAAAAATCTTGTAGTATCTTAAGCTTTCAGTCCGTGTGTGTCCTTCAGGCCAACGTGAGTCTTTTACAGGCAGTGCATTGTTGAATCTTGTATCTCTTGCATTCATTCACTGCTCTACCCTTGGTTAGACACTTTCATTCATTTACACGTTACAGTGACTGCTGCAGGGTAAGGACTTACTGCTGCCATTCTGTTGCTTATCCTGCTTTGTGATTCTTCCACTCCCCCTTTCCTTTCTTACTGCCCTGTGCTCCGTCACCTCCTTTGTAGTCCATGCTTTGTTTTGTTTTCTCTTTATCTTTGTCTGCCTCCTAGAGGACTTTTGAAACTTCCATCTGTGCTTAACAAGAAGCATATATAAGATACCTCATAGTTAAAAGAGCCTGTTTCCAGGCATGGTGGCCATGCCAGCATCCCAGTTCTCAAGAGGCTGAGGTAGGGAGATCTTAAGTTCTAGGCCAACCTATGCTACCTGGAAAACTCTGTTTCAAAAAGCTAAGGGATGGGGGAGGCACGGGGGAAGAGGGAGGGACAATTTTAAACTAATAGTAACTTAATTTCAATGACATACAACCCTGCACACTTCAATATTTTCATTCATCCAATATTTTATACTGTTGATGTCACACTTTCTATCTTTTAAAATTGTTTCATCACCTGCTTATTGTAGCTATAGTTACTTTTAGTATTTGTGTCTGAACACTACAGACATGTACCAGGGACATAGATAAAGCTACATTCTGCTGGACACTGGAGATTCAGAGGTACCCCTGGATCATGGCTTTTGTGGGGCTGAAGCTGGGCTACTGTGCTTCCCTGGAATAGGAAACTGCACCAATGCCTGTAGGCTTACATTAGGAGGCCTGTGTGAGCATGTCTCCGGATGTGTCTCCGGATGGGCAGAGCTGCTTCTGTACTGGGGCTGGGATGAGATGGAAATGGCTTGCAGGGCTACTCATGCAATGAGATGTGAATCAGTAGAGCATCCTCTGAAGGCATGAATACACATACTTCCCTGAAGGTCCCTGGGTAGGCTGCCACTATAAAATGACAGCCAGGGTTGTTCCAGGGAACTTCAGGATTTGCTATGTGGCTAAAAACAATGATTCAAGGGCATGGACTAGTATGATTGCTACTCAGTTCCTGGGAAGTGAAACTGCTCTCAAATCACAGCTGAGATGGGCATTAGGTGGATTTCAAGACCAGTTCAGGGTCTGCAACCCTCACAGGCCAGTGGTCCTGTTACCTACCAGAAACATGAGTGGGCATGCTTCCTCTTGGATTTCTCAGCAGCTGGTGTCAGTGGTGGGTCCAAAACCAAAAGTTTATAACTAAGTCCACAGCACAATGAGTCTATTTATGACTCTGTTGTCAAACTGCTATTGTTGAACCTGCCACTTGGTACAGACCTCCCAAAAAAGTTCTCTTTGGGTACTTTAGCTGGGTAGACACTTAACTTGACAAATGGCTAACAAATTCTTGTGGCTGTGGGAGGGATGCCTGTGGGAAACCTCCTAATCAGTCATCTCCCTCTTCTTCACTCTTATTTGTAGGGAAATAAAATTAAAACAATGCACCATGCTTTGTATTTTATCAGATAATGTGGTACTGCATTGATTTATTGTGTATTTTCATTTAGAGTTATTTACAAAGAAATGTAGGGAAATTACAAAAATAAAATAGGTTTACAAGACAAGAAATCAAATTAAAATAAAGCAATTTCTGATCAGATAATGTTCTCTCTACCTTCCAGAAATTCTTTGAAATAGAAGCAGAAAAAGCTGCACTACAGGATGCAACAAACATCAAAATGAATGTTTTAGCAAGAAAACTGAAGGAGAAAGAAGAAATTCTTAAGGGCTTGAGGGATGAACTAGAACAATATGAAGAGATTGGACTTAGCAAGAGTGTAAGTTTCATTCACTTTTATAATAAATTAATTATAGTTAATATTAAATCATGTAAATAGGATTGTAGAGAGCAATAATCCTGGGTTAAAAATGAATAGAACTGGGCTGAGGAGATGACCAAAGTGTAAGCATGAGGACCTGAGTTCAGGACCCAGGACCCACATAAAAGCTGGGCATGGTGGCATGTACCTATAACCATGGCATTGTGAGCAGGAGCTGAGCCAAGGGGATCCCTAGGACTTACTGGCCAAACTGTCTAGACAAATCAGTGGCCCCCCGGGCTCAGTGAGAGATTCTGTCCCAAAAAAAAGGTAGAGAGTAAATGAGAAAGACCCCTGATGTTACCTCCTGGCTTTGGTTTTCACAACAAGTGTGCACAGGCACACAAACCCACACACCCCCATAAAGATGTAAACACATGTACACACACATACCCACTCAAAAGAAAGAATGAAAGAGTTGATTGTGTGTGTCTTGTTAATATCTCCACAATATGGACTAGTCCATCACTTTGCTATTCTGACACATTCTAGAAAATCCATAGTAATTATAAAGAGGAGCACTTTAACTGTCCTTAAATTTTAATTTATAATGGAAATGAAATAACCCATTTGCCAGTGCCAAGAAAAATTCCATTCTAGAGAATAACACCATGAGTTTTTATTGTAATTTCTAAGACTTCCATTCTCTTTGTAGTCAAGATACCTGAAAAGAGACAAAGCCAATCTCCCCAAGTCAGAGGCTTCCAACAAGCCAACTGGGATTGAACAGAATTGAGGCAGGATAGAAAGATGAGGAATGATGGGGATGTGGGAAGGACAAGGAGCCTTTATCTCTGGCATTGGGTAGAAGCTTCTTTCTAGCTAAGAATCAAGAGTTCTAACACAAGTTAGCAATAGTTATAAAGGTTACCAACAATATCTCTTCGATAAAGACACACTTTGGGGTCCTGGAGGGATAGCTCAGAAGTTGAGTGCTGGTTGCTCTTCCAGAGGACCTGTGTTCTGTGCCTAGTACCCATGTTGGGCCATTCACAACCAGTTTTTACTCCAGCATCAGGGGACCAGATGCCTCTGGAGGCTGCTTCTTCTTCTTCTTCTTCTTCTTCTTCTTCTTCTTCTTCTTCTTCTTCTTCTTCTTCTTCTTCTTCTCCTTCTTCTTCTTCCTCCTCCTCCTCCTCCTCCTCCTCCTCCTCTTCCTCCTCCTCCTCTTCTTCCTCTTCTTCTTCCTCCTCCTTTTCTTTTTTCTCTCTCTCTCTTTCCTCCCTCCCCCCTCTTTCTTTAAAGAAAGGAGATAGTATTTTCAAGTAAGAATGTTAAAATATCAATAAGCCAGGCATCAGGCCTGTGAGTATCTGACCTTTGTGATCTTACTCTTCTCTGGGAATCTCACAAACAAGATATCCTAACTTCTAAAGTTTTAAGTTATCAATTGTAATCCTGTTCAATACATCTCAAGAATCACCCTGTGGTCTCATTCACATTCCTTAGCAACCATTTGAAGATAAAGAACCCATAAAGCCATATTTTCAACAACTACATGTGAATGAACTATGACACTTGGGTGTTTCTTACTCTTTCCCTGAATGCTTCCTTCTGTTAAAAAAAAAAAAAAAAAAAAAAAAAAAAAAAAAAAAAAAAAAAAACGAAAAACCCATGCTTAAATGCAGGTTAACTTTTTTCTCTGAATGAACTCCAGCTCTGCTGCAAATTAGATCGTTCTGGAAATCTTTCCTACGGCCTAGTCCAGGATATGGCTTTACACGGTGGAAGCTCTGAAGGATACGGGAAGTCTCCAGGACGTTACCCACAGTGCTGTGCAACAGTGTCTTTGCCCTATCACAGCTGACAGAACGACTTCTAAATCAAGATGTTTAGAAGGAACATCTCGGATTTTCAGACAAGAAGAGCCAGTCACCGCCTTCCTACTTAGGCCCAGACCAGTGGGGACACAAATGGGAAGAGAGGACAGCAGAGAGAAGAGCTTGAAGTTCTTTCTGTCTGGGAAGAATGTGCGAGAAAGGCAGGTTCCTTCTCATTCCCCCACTGGCTGTCCAAAGCAGGACAGGATTTTATCATGACCCTCTAAGAGCAAGAGATGACTGAATTGGAGTTGCAGGACTGAGGATGAATAGGTGAAGCTCAAGGCGCACGCACGCACGCACGCACGCACGCACGCACGCACAACACACTGACCACCAATCCAGGTTGAGTCTCCCTTGTCCAAAAATACCTACAACTGGAAAGGTTTCAGATTTCAGACTTTTATTTTGAATTTCAGAGTAGTTGCATTTCAGTCGACCTGTGAAAAACATTTTACAAAGTTCTCTAGGATCAAACTTCCCGAAAAACTCCTGCTGTGTAAGTTCTCAACTGGAGCTTTCTATTTGAAGTTTCATCATAGACAGCTGCCCCCTCTAGTGGCTCAAAAATCCCCCTGCGATGTCTCACGGTGCTAACCTACAACTGGATTTGGAGTACAGAACGTAGGGAAGCAGTTAAGGGGAGGACCAGAAAGTGCCTCAGCAGCTAAGAGTGCTTGTCACACAAATCTGATGACTGCAGTTCCAACGTCAGAGCTTAAAGAGCGAACCGACTCCATAAAGTTGTCTGCCCTCCACAGGCATGCTGTGGCGCTCTCACCCCACCCTCACCATATATACCCATACGCACATTACTAATGAGTAAATATTTAGCGGAAATCTCGAGAGGAATATTTTTGAAAACGTGAAATAAACCAGCTTTGCTTAGTCTGTACAAGACTTGATTGATTCTTCTGATAATCAAATTGCATCAGTAACTTATTTATGTTAATCGTCATGCTATCTCTCCTGGCTTGGTTCTGAGAGAAATCTCATGAGATTGGCTAGAAAGGGACAAGTTCACTAAACGAGTAGCCTCAATTACATGTGTGGCAGAAAGGGAGGTTTTCAAGTTGAAGAAACCTGAGCTTCCCAATGACAATCTTGATGTCAGTTTTCCTAAGAACAACTTCATTCCAGTATTCATTCTGTGAGAAATCAGTGTGACTTAGCTACAGACGTGCGTGGGTTCTGGCTTGCCATGCTGTCTGTTGAGCACTCTCTCTGAGAACTGTAGAGAAAGCTACCCCATTCGAGTATGTTTGTGTGCCTGTGTGTACCATTCCTGTGTATGTGCACACTCATGCCTGCCTGTGCACACCATACCTTGACTTTAATTTCTGCTGGCTTTTTATGTTTCCTTCTTTCCCCCCAATGTGGCCAAGCTGCGCTACCATCATTACCCGCCCTCCACTGATGAACAGATCTGCTTGTTGCTAACAACACTGCGACAGGGCTGTCATTCAAGAGCGACTACTCTGCGGGGCTGCGCTGCCCTAGGGTGCCACTTTCCTGGTTGTCACTCATTGGGGAAGCACCTGCTCTTCTATGTGGCTGTCACGAGGCAAGGGCATGCATCAGAATCCTGCTTGTCCCCCTCCTGCCCCCTGCCATCCACAAATTGAGATGTCTGAGTGCCATCCACGGAGTCTGCAGAATTGAGAACTGCTGAGAAGGCACACAGAGAGCTCTGAGGCAGGAACTTCTCAGACCCTAGTTCATATGTGTCACTTGCCGAGAGAGAGAGACTGACTGACATGGGCGGTCTGGGCTGGAGCCTGAGATGCCACCTCTCCAACAAGTTCCCAACTGATGCCTAGGCACCTGGTCAAGAGCACATTGAGAGAAGGAAGGTTCCGCATGGTCCTGCTTTGGGAAGCACTTCTTTCCAGATTCCGCTTAGAGTTCTGAGACCTGCAATCAGATATATTGTGAGCCTTATGCATATTCACAAGAGAAACTGCATTTATCCCACCGATTAAAGGCCTCATTTTCATGAAATGATAGCAAAACAAGAGCGGGGGAAGTACCTTTATGAATTTAAAATCCCAGGATGATTGTGGACGACACGCTCTTGGCTTATACTGTGTGCCTTTAAGTACCAGGCTAACTTTCCTCAAATGATCTCCACTTTCCTTAACCTTGTTTTATGAATGCAGCTTATTTTTAAGGAGATTCATGGTTTAAGCAAGCTGGAGCTAGCAATGTGGGGCAGATGGCCGAAGGAACATCACCACAAAACTTGCCACTTGAGTGGGAGAGAGGACGGCAGCAGCCAGGATGAAGGCTTTGTTCCCTTTGCTAATGAAGTGTCCTCATTGCCCTGGGTGTCTGAATAGTTAATTACTTGCAGTTCCTGCAGCTGACAGATGGTGGGGACCGCGCTAAAGGCTAACCTCTGGATATCGGGGCTGCGGATGAAGGGAGGAAAAGCGCCTCAGAACCTCTTTTCCTGGGTTCCTGCTTGCCCTCACAGAGCCTCAGAAAACATATTAGCTTTCATCTCTGCCTGATTGTTCAAATAGTTCTCAGATGACGAATGATAACAGGTACCCATGTAATCCTCTATGGATTAAAAAGTCCTCTTAGACCATAAATACATTCTGTAATAGTCTCAACTTCAGCAATGGGAGACAAAGAAACGCCGAGTTTCCCTTTATTTTTCTGAGAAAAACATGCTGTTTCTTAACTGCTCATTAGACCAGTTAGTGCTCCTTTAGTTCTGCTTGCTAGAGTCCAAGCGCTATGGTTGCCTGGTTAGGAGGGTGAAGAGTTCAAGACTAAGGGCTTGAGAGATGCCTCGGTGCTTCACCGCACGGGTTACTCTTCCAGAGGACCCAGGTTCAAGTCCCTGCACACACATGGCAGCTCACAACCATATGTAACTCCAGTTCCAGGGCTCTCACATCCTCTTCTGACCTCCAATAGCACCAGGTGTACATGTGGCGCACACATATGTGCAGGCAAAATACTCAAACACGTAAGTAAGTAAGTGAGTAAATCTCACAGGGATAGCCAGGCTGGGCTATATAAGGCTAGCCTGTCTCAATGACAATAAATAAAATTAGAAATTAATTATGCTGGGATAATTTAAATAGAATGAAGAGTCAACAGCTCAAAGATTTATACCCAAGCTTAGTATAAAACTCAACAACATATTCAAATGATATTAAATCCAATATATATGATTATAATCCCATCAGTAAGCCACTAATTTTAAAGGGTTTTATTAATATACTACAAAAAATTTCAATACTTGTTTTTCTTTTAAAACATTATAATCACAGAGAGAAGCATTTTAATAATTTACTCTCTGGTCTCTCAAAAGCTAAGTCAGGGTACAGTTCAGAAGGAAATTGGTGTATTGGAAAGATCACTTTATTTTTGAGTGTCTGTTTATTCTTATTTATTTGCAATCATGGAATTACTGTAAAAGGAACAACTCATAATTCAGCTAAGATTACTTTGAAGTTCAAAAGTTATTTTCAAGTCCATGGGAATTTCAAAGCAAGACATGTAGAATTGTTTTCCTATTTTAGCATAATAATACAACCCTTATTTTGAAATTGCATGATCCGTGATGGAGTATAAAATTCTGCACCAGCCTCCCTGGTCCATGACATCTTAATTTTTTTAAGTGTGTCCATAAAATGTAGACAACCATAGGCGAGTATATTCAGATGTTTTCAATAGCTTTGAAACAGACAAGAGGAAGAAGAAGAAAAAAAAAGAGTAGCCTTCCCAAATAAACTTCTGTGGCATAGGAAAAAGCCTCCGTCATAATGGACATGGCAAGATTTAAACAAAAGACACACATAATAAAAATGTAAATGAGTTTGCTTTACTAAAACTATAACTTTAAAGTCTTTTGTTGTAAGTTATCCTGAAACCTTCTTACAAGGTAATCACTTTGCATAGAGATTTAAACCCTAGCCTTCAATAGCGTTGGCTGCCTGCACAGCCCCCCGTGACAGGCATGCAAAGCCACGTTAATGTTCAGAATATGAATTGCCTCTGGGTGGCTCCTCCACCCAGCAGAAGACCAACTGTGTGGCTATCTGTGCGCCTGATGGGCTCCATGCGGCTCCCAGCCTGCACACATCACCCCTTTGACATGTGATGGGCTCCTCGCGACACTGGCAATGCTGACACTGAGAAATGCCACAAAGGCAACAAGCCCCCCTCCTTAGCCTTGCACTTTGCCACCCCCTGGCGCTGCCCGTCCACGGTCTCCCCAGCCTGCCTAGTTACAGGGGACAGCGCTTCAGATACTCACAAGTGTGGGTGGAGGGGCCCCAGCTGCCTCCCTGGACACAGCCTCCATAATGAATTGACCTGAATGAGGAGGGCACACAAACAGTATGATATGCATTATTCCTGTCAATAAAATGTCCCCATGTGCGGGGGTCTTTGTACAGAATGTACTGCGGCCTTTCTTCTAGCCAGTCCTATTTAGTCCCCTTGCTTTTTGCTATTCATAAGTGTGTAATAGAATTCAGAAAATTATATGATAGCGACTCTGTATCTGCATTGTCCTGGAGTTGCATGTGGAATTCCCTGTCTTCGCAGGAAACTTTTGCCGGGGAGACGGGCTCTCCAAAGACATTCTCAGAAAAGGAAATGATGGAATACAAGATGGAGAATGAGAGGCTGCAGCAAGTGATCGCAGTCTTGGAAGAGGAAGCACAAATGAACCTGAAAGAAAACGCAATGTTAGGTAACGCTGCTAACCCTTTCCTTGTGAACATAAAAGAAAACGCGATCTTAGCTCATGCTCCTAACCCCTTCCTTGTGAAGCGTGGGACATGTCCTAAAATCCAGTACTCTTTGGCTTTTCCTCCTGTATGTGTTTAGTTATTTACACCTAAAAGAAATCAGTTTGATAGGTGTCTTTGTGTTTCTTTTAAGATAGCTTTTCTTGCTTGAAACATAGGATTTATCTGTATTTGTGCTACCGAGCTAGGCCAGGTGAACTCAGAGTGTTTGTTTCTAAACAAAACAAAACAAACAAAAATACACTTTAGTCTTAGCAAAAAAAAAAAAGAGGGGGGCTAATCAGTTGATTCTACTTCACTTAGAAGTGCTGTCGACAGACACATGCTGATTTTCTTAAACTATAACAGACATACGAGAACATGACGGGATATGCTTGTGGAAAAGCAGGCTTAGCCTTTCAGAGCAAAATAACTGAGACTCACTAGCACTCAATTTTGATCCAAATTTTAAATGCAAATTTTCCTTTTGACACTTCAGATCCCCTTTTGTTCAGACCATACACGCCGATAAAAACTGCATGTTTATCACCAGAAGCACACTGCTTTCGAGTGCCTTTAAATGTTAACTGTTGCTGCTGTATTGGTGTGTTTAATATGACGCTCCGGTAATCTACAGTATGAAAGCAGAGCAAAGATTAAGAACGTGGGTGTGAGCATCGGTGAAATGAGTTGTAGCGCAGGGTCCTTTGAGTGCAGGATGACGTCATGCCACTGTGACTCCATTTCTCTTCTGATGCGGCATGACAATGCTTTCCCAGGTTGGGGTCTTTCTTGGCAAATCATAAAGTGCCACTGCTAAAGCACTTAGTATTGGCTGTAACTAACAGCAAAAAAAAAATTGTCTACTGCTACTATTGATGAAAAGCATCTAGCCCTCAGCCACACTGGGATCTTGAACTTACTTCTTACTCCCTATCCAACCGGCCAACCTAACAGCAGGAAAAAGGCTGTGAATGTCAAGGGCATTTGTGAAGGTCACAATTCTGCTAGGACTTTGTGAACACCATGCCTGCCGCTGCCTCTACAGCCTGCCCCAAAGCAGGCAGTTTGAATACAGGGGCATATGTGCGTAATTTCATGGTCAGCCTCTCTCTCCTTTTGTTTACAGAGGATGAAATTATGAATCTGAAAGAGATGGCAGACCAGGATCAGCGAAATATTCAAAAGGTACAAACATCTTTTACATTGATAAATGACTCTTTTTAAATTGAAATATCAGCACCATTGGGGAAATGACATCGTGTCCAGGGTGTCTTCAAATGTAAAGAAAGTTGGCTTATACATTTCCCCATTATGTCATTTTAGCAACATATTTCCTTCTTATCTGGAATAAAGTAGCTAGTAATAAATAAGAATTCTAACTGAAAAACCCACTGGAATATTGATAATCACTTATTTAACAGAGATCTATCAGCATATATATCTTGTTGGTTGTAAGGAACTGACAAGTTATATATCGTTGAGAGTTTCCAACCTTTGCTTGCAAGCATCTGTTACTAAGAATGAGACCACACTGCCACATGCTGTTTGCAGGCTGGACATTGGTTGACACTTCTTTTCTGATTGAGAATGAATTGGCTTATTATGCTAGGTCAGTCTTGATTTAAAGCAAGAAAAATTTCAGTATCATGAAAATCAAGAATCCCAGGTGCATCCTCGCCCCTAGCCCCTGCTGGTGAGCCACCCTGCTTTGAGTCTTCTGAGCAATGCTCCTCCCATGTGCAGTCAATCAGTCTCCCTGGACTGTGATCCTCGGTGCAGACAGCACACGATCTCATCTGTGCTGACAGCCATGCCTGGAACCCTAAAATACACCCCTCCCTGTAGGGATACATAGAATAAAGATACATTTAGAGTTCATAAAATTTGCAGGTGAAAAGGCATACCCACATCCCTAAACTAGTCCAAGAAATGTGTGTATTTTTCAGTAACTCAACCAACTATGAATTTTTAAGTTAAATTAAGCAAAATTAAAAGCATGGATCTTGGAGCTGGAGAGAAGGCTCAGTGGTTAAGGGCATTGGCTGCACTTCCAAAGACCTGGGTTCTGTTCCCAGGACCCACCCAGCTATAACTCCAGTTGCAGAGGATCTGATGGCCTCTACGTACAGGGCATGCACTTGGTATACAGACATACATGCAAGCAACACAACCATACATATAAAAATAAATATTAAAAAAGAGAGAATATAAATATATATACTTATACACATACATACACACATATCTATGTACACACACACACACACCACTTTGTTCTTCAATTACACAAGTCACATTTCAAAGCATGGTGGTCACATAGACCCAAGTAATTTAGGGTCAGATTCCAACCAGGTCTGACTTTGCAGCACAGGATATTCATGGAGTTTAGATAAAACTAGTTTCAAGATCCGTAGTTAACACTGATAGGTCAAGAGTCAGGCCATGTTTTCCTCTGCTGGGTAGATTTCCATGCAATGATTTCATTTTCTTGGCCTTCACCTGGTCTACAGCAGCACTGTAAAACCCACTATTACAAAGTAGCAATGGCATCTGTGGACAGACAGTCCAAGTTCCTCAGAATCGGCTTCGTTAGAGTAAAAATGAAATACCTGGATTCTGGTTTCACTTTGCCTACAAGGGAAGCACGCTATTCATTGAAAAAGCTCCCAGGCCACTCGGCCTCACTCCCTCTGGTGAGAATGAGTTACAGAGGCTTCCTAGTCTATATGGAATACAAGATGTGGTTAGAGCCGAAAGTGTCGCTGCAGTCCTCAAGGATGCACACTCCGCCCTGTGCAAGCTGAAATCGCTCAGTCACAGGCTGCCTCAGAGTCTCGATTTGCGCTGCCCTGGGCTGCCTCCTGGCCACATGTGACCACGGGACATTTGCAATGTGGCCAATGCAACTGAGGGGATTCATTCTGAACAGTTTTAAATTTAAATGGAAAAAAACCCAATGCTTATTTCAGTGAATGGAAAAAACACCTTCATGTTTTCAATAATGTAGATAATGAATCTGCCTTCTTATTTGAAAGTTTTCTGAAATCCACATAGATAAGAATTTAGTTCTCCAATTTATACTATAATTGAAAAAGATATATATATATATATATACATGTATTTTTTAATTATATAAAATAAGAGATAGTTCCCTTAGAATTCTAATATTTATTAGTCTTCAGAGTGTATATGTAAGGATAGATAAAAATATAGTTTTAATATCATGGTTTACTTTTTAACAAGGCTACTCTAAAATTGAATTTATGTATTTCTGTTTGCCAGCTCTATTTTGGATAGCTATAGGACAACGGTTCTCAACCTTCCTAATGCTGCAACCCTTTAATATAGTTCCTCATATTGTGGTGACCCCTAACCATAAAATTACTTTTATTGCTACTTCATAACTGTAATCTTGTACTGTTATGAATTACAATGTAAACATATGATGTGCAGGATCTCTGATCTGCAGCCCCCTATGAAAGGGTCATTTGGCCTTGATATGATCTGCTATAGTACAGCAGATCTCTTTCGGCTCAGTCATCCTCTGACAGTTCTGTGTTTCTCTTTTGCTTTTCCTTCCAATCACTGCAACTTAATACAGACACAAAACGTAGACTCGCTTATTGAGAAGAAAGAATCTAGCTCCCTGGGTTCCTGTTTGGTTTCTGACTTCTCCCTGTGAGCTAGTTCCTGTCCCCCGACTTCTTCCTTCTCCCAGGCTTACTGTGTATCTACGAGAGATCATAATGGAGGTGGAAGTGGTTTGCCGACTGGAAGCAGGTCAGACCTTGTTGAACAAGAAAGAACAGATCTTTGAAGTTTGTTCCCAATACCCTTCAGTAAATTAATTCAGTGGTGTTTATGGGGTGTTTTTGAATGTCACACACTCCACTACTGCTAGAAAAATTTTAAATGTGTGGGTGATCCATGGAGAGGAGAAGCTATCTCTATCTGGAGGGTTCTAGAAAACCTTCACAGACATTCCCATGCTCTTTCTCTTGGAGTCCTCTTGGGAGGGCTGCCTGAGCTGTTATTATTTCCCAGAGGACAAGAAGGCTCAGAAGCTGGCGGCCAAGTGTGTTGCTGCGTGGTGTGAAGTGTATTCCAGAACTTTCTGAAACGTGACTTGGCTGGCTCATGTAACAGGGACCTGTTGAGATGCCAAAGTGAGAATCCATTGTGCAGCACAAAGAGGAACCTAGAGCATGGGGAAGAGGCAGACAGAACAAGAACCAGTGGAAAACACAAGCTCAAACGCTTCAGCTAAGGCACAAGTTCCCTTCTTTAATTGGTAGATGCAACTGAAAAAAAAGTTGCAAATGGGTCTGAGTTTGGGTACACCGACTTCGCCTTTGCCCAGGATAAGCATCCTACAGTATGGAATTCAGTAGCCTCTGTGTTTTAATTCAAGTGATCCAACAACAGAGTCTTGAAGCCTGTTCTCCATCCGCTGCCACCTCACAGTCCCTGCTTGAAACTTCATACTAGTGGGTGGCACACCAGGAGGCAGAGGGGACTGTCCAAACGTGATGCCCAGCAAGCTGGGAAGCTGCAGCAAGCGTGCCTGGCGTGGGTGGTAGGAGATCAAAGCTGGCTGAAGGCAAGGCATTGAGCTGCCTCCCAGAAGCCAGACAGAGCTGGGCAGGAAAAAACGAGAGTCCAGAAGGGAATCCTAAGGATGGTCAGAAGCCATTTCTTCAGGGTTAAGTTGTGTGGTTTCACTTGGACTGTACACAGAGGAAGGGGTGGCAAAGGTCAGGCACACAGGAAAGGGTCGCTCATGCCAAGGGGTTGGATGCCTCCTGAGTCCCTGGAGAAACGGACAGTGTGCTCGCTCGTCTCAGACTTGTGTTTCATCAAGATGAATAGGAAGTGGGGAGAGGGGATCTGAGCCAAGGTGACAAGTCAATACTTGGATAAACAGAAGACAATATAGAGTCTTGAAGAGTGACTCTAGAGACAGCTATCAGATTAGTAAACACAATTAATTGATTGACTTTAACAAAGGTCTAAATTAAGGTTTGAATTTTACCGATATAAACAGAGATTGCTTGAAACCACCTCCCCCCAAAAAAAGTAGAAAACAAAAGCTACATAAGGACAGAGGTAAAATGTGTGATTTTAAGCAGTATTTTCAGCCAATATGAATATAGTTAGAATGCAAATAAATATAACACAAAAATCTGAAGCAAGAGAATTGCCATACAGAAAGTTTAGCAAGTTGTTATAGGGGATAGATTGATTCACTGCATTATATGATGATGTCATATCTGAGGGTAGCCAGGAAAGTTGTAAGTACATTAGCATTGTTTTTGTATATTAGCTTGGCTATATAATATTACCAGAACATAATAATCTGTAGGAAATTAATTTTTCCTTTGATCACATTGGAATCCATTTTTCTCCTATATTAAAATGTGTTTTTAGCACATTCTACTGAGGAAAACATTTTAGGTGTTGTGTTCTTATCTTTAATCAAAATGCCTCATTTCTCTCTCTTACAGTTAATGGACAGTAGAGACAGATTGAGATATGAGCTGGATTGTGAAAAACTTGCCATGCAAGATTTGGTAAGATGATTTATATCCCCCCCTAAGGAATCTGAATTTGAGACTTTAATAACTTGAATGTGTTAGGTGCTTCACTTGCAACTTTGCTGTGAACAATTTGTTTCTCCTTCACCAAAATCCTAAGTTTACAGATAACTGTAGAGACTTTTACGTAAGCGTTTGAAGGAAAAATTTGAATGATGGTATGTTAAGCTGGAAGTAAACTCTGGGTAAGAAACAGTATGACCACTTAAAACAGTGTATAAAGTATTTTCATTTTATTCTGGAAATCTGAAAGCAAAATGAAGTCTGAGAGCTCAGGATTTTGAAGAAGTTGCTATTTTTAGTTACAAATTGCAGTAAGTGACAACCAGAAAGGAGCCCAGCTAGATAGTTTGGCATTCTGCGGTGGTCTCATAAGACAAGACTGCCTTTTCAAGTTCTTTAAAGGGAACTTTCCAGACGGCTGGTCTTTTATCAGTTGACTCCCCACCCCCAGGCCCTCGCCACCAGCCCCTGGTGCTGTACTGGCTGTCAGCTGATCGCCACTAGTATGTCTTTGTTACAGTAAACTGTGTTTATTATAATAAAAAATAAAACACAGCTTGACTTGAGTCTCCAATGTGCTTGGAAAGAATATGACTCTGTCTGCAGGAGACAAGGTTGCTCCAGGAAAGCCACACCACTTCAGATAGTGAAACATTTGCTTTTTCAAAGCTTGTCACACTTGTGCCAAGTTGTGACTGTCTCCCAACTCTGTTTTGTTACTCCCGGGCACCCTGTGTTTTGGGTTCCTTGTCATAGAAATTAATGCAAAACAATGGTCCTGGATTACAATGAAGCCTTCTATGAAACCAACTTGGGAATGCAGGCGAGGGGGGAAAAAGTTAAGACCCGCTTTTCACAAACACCACGCGTTAGCAAATGAGTTGCTTGGTCCTTTAATTTTAAATACCTGCATATAAAAAGCCTCCCTCCTTGGAGTCCACTTGGTAGATTTCTGGTATTCCCACAGCCTGTCTTCTCTGCTCTTCTAGCGAAGTCCAGGCTCTGCCTCCCAAAGTTAAATATACACATAGTGATTAAAGGGGAGTGTTTTTATTGGGTGGGAAGTAAATGTGACATTGTTAGTTTGTCAGCCGCAGTGGAGAAGACCTGCAGCCCTCCAGCAGTGAATCTGTGCCTGTACTGGGAGTAGACCCCGTGCCCCTTTCTTTTTTAAAAACTGTAAGTGTTCAGCGGGTGCTATTGTATCACCCATAGGGGAACCAATCCCGTTTTATTTTGTTGTTTAGGAGTTTGTTGAGCCCCAAGCTTGTTGCCAAGCAGCAAGAGCCTGCCTAGAAAAAAAAAAAAAAAAAGGACAATACTAGAGTTTTTAGTATGCTTAGAACTAGTTTGGGGGGTTCCGGTTTTCAGTAGGGGCGTGGTCCTCCGGACCAAGGTTGCCATGTTGGACTTGCTTCCCTCCATCTCCCCTAGGCACTGACGCTGCATTAGAGGGAGGTGACTTTTGGGGTCTCGGGCACTGTTGTTTCATGCTCTGTTGTTTGTCCAGACAGAGTATAGGAGTATGTTGAAAAGGAGTGGAGGAAAGAGGAACTGTCCGTTATTATATAAACATCGAATTTCTCCCGGAAGGTCTTCTGTTCTCTGGTTTTCTGTGACTGTTTCCCAAAATATTTTTCTGGCCTATTAAGAGTCTCATGTAAAAAGTCAGTGAGTATTTAAAAAACACCACCACAATAAGCACAGGCAGGCAATCACATGTATGTTAGAATTGTCACAAGACCAATATTTGAGAACTCGAAGTAGAAAAGACTCATTTTGGCCCACAGTTTCCGAGGTTCCAGACTGTGGCCCTCGGGGTTCATTGTTCCTAAACCCGTGATGAGGTAGAACGTCGGGAGGCAGAAATGGTGGAGCTTCAGATGTCAGGAAGAGGCCAACAGGGAGACCCAGGACAAGATAGGATCCCTGAGGGCATGCTTCATGTTTTCTCTAGCGAATGTGTTACCTTGAAGTTTCAACTACCTCCTAATAATGCTGGTTACTTATTAATCCCTTAGTATACAAATCCATTGATTAGGTCAGAGTACTCATGACCCAATAGCTTCTCCATGATTGGGTCCATTTTCTACAGACCTAGCCTTTAACACACAAGTTTTTTGGAGGGGGGGGGGCATTTCATATCCCTGCAGTAACATATGGAGAAATTGTATCCCTAGAAGGGGCTTGGGGAAAACTCCAGAAATAGTTCTGCATCTTCCTGCAGCTCCTAAGTGAATGCTTTTTATTCGTCTTGGAATGTGCAAAGGAGAGGGTTCCCCATCAGAAAAGAACTTGATTGAACTCCCTCCCTAGGCTGCTACCCACATGCTTCATCTCTCTCTGCCTTCTCAGTGCTGCCTAGAGTCAAGACAGATGGTCCCCCAGCACCATTCGGGGGACACAGCCCTAGCAGACTCCTGAGGTCCACTTGCTTCTGTAACTGGGCCCCAGGTGTCCAAATTCCTTTTCATGCATGCTTCAAGTCACCCCAGTCCTATGTGTGTGATATGGCAGTGTTTGGCCAACCAGATGGGAAATGGATGTTTCCTGTGATCTGAGCAAAACCTCAGTGATCCCAACATTCTGGGAAGACCAGCACCAAATGAGCAGGGGGGTTGGGGGGGTGGGGGGGTGAGTGACTGGTCACTGCATGCCAGGCTGCCAAAGGAGTTCTGCTCTCACATTCTCACTGCCCACTTGTCAATCCAGTGTGTCCCCTGCAATCCTAGACAGCTGAAAGTCCTGATCCCCCTGTACCATCTAATTATACAGTCAAAAGGACAGAGGGCAAAGCCGATGACAGGAAGAACTCCCTCCATTAATTAGTGTTCACATAGCCTCTAAAACTCTGCACTGTACACTCAGGAGCGCTATGAAAGATTTAAGGTAATTAGCACCGTATTGTCACAAAAATAATTTATGATTTACAGACTTCCAAATGGCTTCAGGGACTCTGAGGATCCTTGGACCATACTTTGATATCTGCTATACTATTTAATCATAAGTTGAAAATATGCCTAGCCAGTTGTGAAGGAAATGTCTGCTCTTTTATGCTTTTGATCTTCTTTTCCTAATTAATTAATAACTAGTAACCTTTCACTAATAACTTTTCCTCAGCATACTGTTGTTAGAATGTTACATTAGTACATTTCTCTCTCTCTCTCTCTCTCTCTCTCTCTCTCTCTCTCTCTCTCTCTTCTTTTCATTATTCTTTATTATGTTTTTTTGAGGCAGGATCCTGCCATGTAGCTCAGTCGGGCCTGAAACGTGTGATCCTCCCGTCTCAGTCTCCCAAGTCAAAGGACCACAGTGTTCTATCATGCCCAGCTACATTACTATACCTCAATGGACTGTGCTGTTAATGTTAGGCTCGGGCAGAAAGGTCCACATATGGGGCTAGAGAGAAGGCTCAGCAGGTAAAGCACTTGCTGTACAAGCATGAGGGCCTGCACACTGGTGACATCTCTTCTCTTCTACTCTCATTGGTGTCATCAGGATGCCTATTCCAGAACAATTCCCACAACAATGGATGCCATTTTTCCTAGAGTGAAGAGGCATCCTGAAGGTTTCCACCTCATGGCCCTTGCTATCCTGAGCCTTTTTGTGCTTGTATCCTGGTACCATGTCCCTTGTATGAGTCTACGCATTGTAATTTAATGTTAATTCCTTGGTTGCTAAATAATTTTCAGAATTAACTCTACTGACGTATAGTACTGAGATCACCATAGGAAAGTTCCATGGCCTCCCAATTTTGCAAACAATTAGTATTTTTGAATTTTTTTGAAGATTTTCTTTTTAACCAGTCAGTCTGGTATGTATAATATTTAAGTTTATGATTTTAACCTGTTTCATTAACTATTGGTGAAATCAAATACCTTATGCTATGTCTCATACCTGAATGCCCTCTTTTCACCCCTTCCTGTTAGTGTCTATTAAATAGTATAAGATTACTTTTATGAAGTTGGGTTTTGTTGTTGTCCCCTATGATCAAGGTTCACAATCCTTCCCGTGAGTACCCAGTTTCCTTGGCACTATTTGTTGAAGACGCTATGTCTTCTTCAATGTGTACTTTGGCATCTTTGTCAAAAACTGTGGAGCTGGAGTTTCATGGACTTCAATCCTCTGTTCTACTCCACTGGTTTATATGTCCGCGTTAAGACAGGACCATGCTATTTGTTTCACAATAGCTTTCTAGTATAACTTGAAATCAGATATGGTATTATCTCTAGCATTATTCTTTTACTCTGATTGTTTTTTACTATCTAGAGTCATTTGTGCTTCCATATGAAATTTTTAATTTGTTTTTTTGGTTTTTGTTTTGTTTTTTGAGGCAGAGTTTCCCGATGTAACAGTCCTGGTTATTCTGGAACTCACTCTGTAGACCAGGCTGGCCTTGAACTCAGAGATCTGTCTGCCTCTGCTTCCGGAGTGCTAGGACTAAAGGTGTGTGCCCGGCTTCTATATGAATTTTAATATTGGGTTTTTTTTGTCTATTTCTGTGAAGAATAGAGCTAGAATGTTGATGTATATTACAATAACTCTGTAGATTGCTCTTGGTAGGATGGCCATTTTCACAATGTTAACCCTACCAATCTGGGATAATAGGAAGTCTCTCCATTTTCTACTGTCTTCCCCAATTTCATTTCAAAGTTTTCATTGTAGAAGTCTCTCACTTCTTGGTTCATTTTATTCCAAGGTATTGGGGGAGATGGTGCCATTGTGAATGGGATTGTTTCTTTGATTTCTTTCTCAATATGTTTGCCTTTGACATATTGGATGGCTATTGATTTCTATTATGTTAATTTTGTATCCTGTCACATAATGGGTGATCCCATTCTAACTTTGATGAGAGTCATAAACTGCTTTAAGAAACCAAGAAAAATCAAAGTAGAATATATATAAATAAACCCACTGTGGGTCACATTATAACTATAATTACAGACAAAAGGCCAGAGGAAAAGAATCTTAGCCAGAAGAAAGTGATAGGACTTTGAATGAATTTTATTATAATAGAGCACAGATTCAATAACATTTCTTATTTAAAGGAAGTTATCACCCAGAAATAATGACGACAGAAACAGGAGAACATTAAGAGAGTGTGTGAGAGCAAAAGTGTGGGTGAGCATGACTGCAGACTGGTCTGTAAGTTGTTGAAGACAGCTTTCATGGTTGTTAAGACATTGTCATACCATCTAATGTTCTATCCTCCATCTATGCAGAAGAAATGTTGAAAACAAATATACTTTAAAGGGGCAAGTGTGATGCCTGAGCAGCAGGCTGGCTGACTGGTCATCCTCCTAAAAAAAAGAAAAAAGAAAAAAAATTCACACTTCTCTCAATGTTGTTATAAATTCTATATGTAGATTTGGATACCTGTTGTAACACCAAGAAAACTGTACAAAGTACTACAATTAAAAAAAACTAGAAATAAGTAAAAACAAGAAATAAGTTTTAAAAAATAAGTAAAATCTTTCAAATCATCTCAGTAGCCCATAGAGAGTAAGAGAAAAGAAACAGGGTGGAAACCAAAAGGAAAAAAACAATAAAATGGCAGAAGGAGTTCTATATTTATAATTCTGTAAGTGTAAAGAGCCAAGGGCATCAAGGAAAAAAATTACAATCCAATAGTATACTGTATACAAGAAATTCACTAACCCAATTGCACAAGTAAGTTGAAAGGAAGTAGAAAAAATAGTCTGTAAACAATTTAAAAACAAAACAAGATTGACCTCAACAACTTCAGACAAAGTAGACTAGGGGAGAAAAAAATAATTACTGTAAAGGAAAGTGATTTAAAAAAATATTAGTCTGCCAAGAGGACATAATGATCCCAAAAGCAAAGGGGGTATAAGACAGCATAAGGAGGAGGTATTTGTGGAGCTGAAGAGCTGAGCAAGCAAATAGATAAATCCACACTACGACTGGGAAAATTTTAAAACTCTCAGCAAATGATTGAACTAATAGATGAAATCACCATGAATATAGCTAAACTGAGACATGTAAAATACAAGCTATCAAAGGTTTAATTGCTCTATAGAAGACACTGTATAGCTACAGTAGAATACGTATTTTCTCAAGAGTTTGTGGCATCCAGAATGTGTTCAAAACAACATGTTCTATAGTCATAATGAGTCTAATCTACCAACCCAATGAAAAGATGAAAATTTCCAAAGACTTGGCCATTAAACAACACATCTCCAAATATGACTTGATGTAAATGTTTTAAAACAGAATTAAATGTAAGACATACCAAATATGTAACATATAGATAGAGTAGTACTAAAAGGAATATAGCACTGAGACAAAAGAAGTCAGAAAGCAATCATCTGCCTACCCCAAGAAATTCAAAAAAGAACAAAATAGACTCAAATCAACACAAAAAAAGCAAATAACAAAGATCATAGCGGAGATCATTAAAACTGAAAATAACAGAAGTCAATCAACAAAGAGATGAGTCTTTCAATGAAATCAATACAATTGATAAATCTGTACCAAGACTAACACATGTATAAAGAGATGGGTGAAACTCCAAAATGAGGATGAAATGAGATATCAAGATAAGTGCAACCTTCAAGAAAACAGGACATCTGTATCACATCCCCTCTTCCCAAGGCTCAGGAGTCACTGCAAAAGAGGAGGCAGACAGTGAAAGAGACAGAGGCAGTGGATGAGTAAAAGGAAGCAGTGTCTTCCAGACTAGGCAACAAAGGGCCACTGTCCGTGTGAACTCAGTAATTGTGATAGCATTCACAAGTCCAGTGCAAACTGAAGCCAGTACAGATCTCAGCATGGAAAGGGCAGGTAGACATGAAGTCCTATCCGGAAGTGAGGAGCTGAAGTATTAGCACAGGAAGAGTCAGTTACCTTTAAGAATATGGACCCTGGTAAGTCAACCATGCTCCAGTGGAAGGCCACACCTTTAAGAAAATATGACCAGCACAAACTGGACTTGATAGGTGGAGAAAAAAGGGGGACACAAAATTGGGTGGATAGAAAAGGGGAGAAGGGTGAATATGATCAAAATAAACTGTAGAAAATTCTTGAAGAACTAAGTTTTTTTAAAGACAATCAGGAAAAACAACAACATACAATTTTATGTTCATAGATTTGTCGATGTTAAGAACTGAAGCAATAGAGAGACCAAGGCAGGCAGTTTTCTGTGAACTTGAGTCCGTTTTGATCTACACAGGAAGTTCCAGACCAATGAGTCAGGTCAGGGTTACACAGTGAAACACTGTTTCAAAACAACAAAAGAAAAGAAAACCAACATCAACAACAAACAAGCCACCACCCACAAAACCTGAAGCAATTCCTGTGTAAAGAAAACTCCAGGTTTCAATGTTTTCACCAGAAATTTCTATCAAACGTTTGTAGCTTCTCATGGTGTGTTCCAGAAAAGGAAATAGCACTTCCCAATGAGTTTATGAGATTAGTTTCCCCACGATAACAAATCTAAATTGAGACGGTAACAAATACTGGTAAATGGAAATTTGTTGCATATAAGAGGATTTATGAGTTGTGGTTAAATAAGGTTTATTTTTAGTGTGTAAGCTAGTTCAACTTTTACAAAATAATTATGGTGGCTATTCTTGGTTGTCAATTTAACTACATCTGGAATTAACTAAAACCTGAGTGTCTGAGTACACCTGAGGTATTTTTTTCTTAATTAAATCTTTGGAATTGGGAAGATCCCTTTTTCATCTGGATCTTTTAAGGAGGGAAGATCCACTTTTATCTGGGTCACACCCTCTGCTGGCAGCCTATATAAAGGACATGGAAGAAGGAAGCTTACTCTCTTTGCCTGTTTGCTCTAGCTTTCACTGGCAAGTCCATTTCTTCATTGGCATTAAAGCCTACTTCTTCAGGATTCTGTCGTATTCTGAAGACTAGCTGAGACATCCAGTCTGGTGTGAACAACTACTGGATTTTTTGGACTCTCCATTGGTAGACAGCCATTGTTGGACTAGCTGGAGGATAGCCCATAAGCCATTCTAATAAATCTTAAAATATGTAGTGAGTGAGAGAGAGAGAGAGAGAGAGAGAGAGAGAGAGAGAGAGAGAGAGAGAGTAACCTCTTAAAGTCTCCACTTTGTGCAATACCATATTGGTACTGCATCAAAACACAGCTTTCTAGGAATACATAACGCTCAAGTCCAAGTCAGTACAGTTAGCAGCTTTTGCTCTGTGAAAGAACACATGAAGCAGATGGAAAGAAAAACTGTACACTTGAGAGAGAAAATATTCTCAAACCATATATCCACCAAAAGTGTAGGATCTAGAATACATAAAGATTTCTCAAAACCCAGTAGTAAATCCAATTAGAAGGTAGTCAAAAGACATAAATAGATATTCCCTTGAAAGGATGGCCAATCTCGTTAACCAGGAGGGAAAGCTGTGCTAAATACACAGGAAGACACTACTACAATCCTATTCAATAGTTTGTTTTTAAAAAGAAAGGAAAATAGCAATAACTGTAAATAAGTTGGCAAGAATAAAGTAAAACTCCATAACATAAGGGAAAGTTTGGCCATTTCTTAAGAACTAAACATGTAATTACACCATCCAAGAAATCATACTCGTGAATTTTCCACAGAGGAAAATGAACACCTACGTTGATGCACAAAAATATTCATTAACTTTACTCGTAGTAGTTCAGGGCTGGAAGCAGCCCTTACACCCTTCGGCAGTTGAACGATTGAACTGTGAGCTCTCTACATCACACGGGACAATTGCACAAAAAACAGAAATAAACTTGTCACACAGGCAACAACTTGGATTAACCTCACGAGGGTCCTGCTAAATAGAAAGGCAGGGCCACTAGGGTAACGCACACACCCTTTGCACGATTCCATTTTTTATAACATTTTGAAAAGATACAGTTTAGAAATTGAGTACAAATTACAACAGTGTTTGTCAGGGTTAAAGATGAGGGGGAGGGAGGGGCTGGGTGTGGTAGAGGTGGGTATGGCTCTAAAAAGGTAACCCAGGATCATGGGATTGTTTTGTACTGTTGACTGTAGTAGAGGATATCCAAACCTATGCATGGGATCAAATTTCATAGAAGTAAACACACACACACACACACACAACATCTAAATAAGGTCAGAGGAGTGTGGGCCACTTGGCTAGTGTGGATTCATGCCTTGTTGACATTCACTTGAGAATTAGGAAACAGATGGTCTGAGAATCAGGAGTCTCAAGCATTTGGCTTTACCCTATCTGCAGGTCAGAGAAGGGACAGTGATGCCTATATCCACTGTGTTCACATCAAATTTCTGATAGGGATATTATACTATCTATACTTTGCAAAATGTTTCTATTGGGGAAATTAGGTAAAACATATTAGAAGATCTCACACTTATTTATTATATTGCATATGAATCTCTAATTTTTTTCAAATTTATTTCAGAATGACTGTCCATTTTAAAGCACTGAGCTGGCCATTGGTGAGGAAATGCTGGCAAACTAAATAACCATACAAAATCTGGTAGTTGATAAAAAGCCAAACATATCACTACAACACAACCAATAAACTGTTTCCTAAATGGCAACCTTTCTAATATATAGATCTAGATATTTTCTACCCAGTTGTACTTTTTCATTCATTTTAAAAAAAACTATTTAAAATTTTAATAAGTTGTAATGGGGGAGTTCATTCGAGTGCAGGTGCCCAAGGAGGCCAGAAGAGGGCGCTGAAATTTTCTGGAGCTGCAGTTACAGGCAGTTGTGAGCCACTAACTAATACGGATACTGGGGAACCAATAATATGTTTGGTGACTAAACTTTCTTTTTAATTTGCATTAGTAGTGTTTTGCTGTGTAAGAGTGTCGGGTCCCCTGGAACTGGAGTTACAAACAGTTGTGAGCTGCCATGTGGGTGCTGGGAATTGAACCTGGGTCCACTGGAAGCGCTCTTAAACACTGAGCCTTCTCTCCAGCCCCGAGATGAAAGAAGACATGGAAATAAGAAGGAAGTATGCCAGCATCAGCACCAAGGTTGTATGGACTCTATCAGCTCAAAGCCAGCCTAGTCTACAAGACCAAGTTCCAGGACAGCCAGGGCTAAACACAGAAATCCTATCTCAAAATAAATAAATAAATAAACAAATAAAATAAAAGTACAGTTTACTTTTATATTAATGTTGTATCTTGAAGCCTTGATGGATTAATTTATTAGTCACAGTCATAGTTTTGTAGATTCTTTTGGATTTTGGTATGTTAACAAAGTTTATAAGTCCTTATCTTTGTGCTTTTTTATTTTCCTTATAGTGTTACCTTATTACAATAGGTAAGACTGCCAGTATGACATTCAATAGCAATTATGTCTTGTTCCTAGATTTGTGGAAGAATAGGCCATTACTTCATCAATAAGTATATAGCTTGTCTGTTTCTTTTTTTTTTTTTTTTTTTTTCTTTCAAACTGTATGGCCGTGGCAGGCTTCTTGCTAACTCTTCTTATAGCTTAAATTAATCCATTTCCATAAGTCTATACCTTGCCACGTGGCTGGTGGCTTACTGGCGTCTTCACATGCTGCTGGTCATGGCGGCGGCTGCAGCGTCTCTGGTCATGGCGGCGGCTGCAGCATCTCCTTCTGCCTTTCTGTCCTTTTATTTCTCCTCTCTGTTAGTTCCCACCTATCTTTCCTGCCTAGCCACGGCCGATCAGGTTTTATTTATTGACCAATCAGAGCAACTTGACATACAGACCATCCCCCAGCACAGCCAAGTGCAGACCATCTCAAACACCTGCACTCAGGCCCATGGTCCTAATCATCCTCTATACGGACCTGCTGGGTAACGCCACAAGGAACCCAAGAAGGGCTCCCACAGGACATACAGAACATCCCACAGCACTTCCCCTTTTCTTTTTTTTTAAAAAGGAAGGTTTTAACTTTTACACATCTCCAAAGCCAGCTTGGTATATTTTGGAATTTGGGCGTAGCTTCTCTTAACTACTTCCTGCTGGAGGGGGGGCGCTGTATCTTATGGGGACGCAAAGAAAATTTTAGGATCATGGAGTAGTCCGTGAGACCGTATCGTCTGAGCCAGTTGCCTTGAAACGATTCTGGATGTTGGATCATCTGGGCCATGGTGTCATCAGAGACCTTCAGGGGGTCTTGGCTGGTCAAACCTGATGTGTCTTAATCTGGAACAAATCCATAGCCTCTGGCTTTCTGTGGAAACAAAAGCAGAGTCTCCTTTCCAAAGTAACACATCCTTATATCCAAATTTTAAAGTCAAAGTATCTTTAATATATACATATTGGTTTAACTCAACATCTTTTACGATCAAATGTTTTTCTGCAGTTAAAAATCCCAAAGACAATATAATCCAAACTCTCTGTGTGATATCCATCTTTACATGGCTTATTTTTTATATTACTTTTACTTTCTCTTTAAAGACTTTATTTTTTTAAACTTTCTATTTCTTTATATAACTGTCTATGTTCCTTTTCCTCTCTCTTCCAAGCCTATGTACATTTTTACACACATTGTAAAGCATTTAAAGTCTTGTTCCATCTGAATCTGTCTTATTGCAAACTTATTGCTTTAAACTGTAGCCTTCTAAGCCTGAAACAGCTCTGTGGCTGCTGGCTCCGCCCCCTTCAGCTTCCCAACATGGCGGTGGTACGTTTACCGCCAGCTCTGGGAGCTATCATGAATCTATGCTTTTATCCAAGCAGCATGTAGCCCAGAAACCTTTTTTGTTTTGTAACTAGCAAAGGCTAAATCCACCACGCAGCTTAATGTGCCACTTGCAGAGGCCTCATTCCCGCCATACTGCAGGTCAAGCACACATGCCAGGAACCCGCCAGTAACTCAAACCGGCGGCTGCCGCTCATTTGAGAGAGAGAATTAGGAACTGTGGGGCGTTTACCGACGTCACCGTTCCTGGAGAACTTACCGACGTCACCGCTCCATGTGTTGAGTTCTGAATCCTCTTTACCACCACGCGAGGATTCTTCTCAGATCACACTTTATTGGAGCGCCTCTTGGTTAAGGGACTTTGTCTTTAGTATTTTTTTTTTCATAACACTGGCCTTTATCCCTGTTCATTTGTCCTTTTTCTTTAGTCCCTCTTTTATTTTTTTTTCCTTCCCTTTTTTTCTTTAGCCCTTTTTTTCTTTAGCCCCACGTTCGGGCGCCATTTGTAGCTCGAGTTTTTCTGCCTTGCCCACAGTCAGGACAAATCTCTGCCACCCGCCAGTCCCACAGCCGCTCAGACCCAACCAAGTAAACACAGAGACTTATATTGCTTTCAAACTGTATGGCCGTGGCAGGCTTCTTGCTAACTCTTCTTATAGCTTAAATTAATCCATTTCCATAAGTCTATACCTTGCCACGTGGCTGGTGGCTTACTGGCGTCTTCACATGCTGCTGGTCATGGCGGCGGCTGCAGCCTCTCTGGTCATTGCGGCGGCAGCTGCAGCCGTCTGTTTCTTTTATTACTAGTTTCCTGAGAGCTATTTTCTTAATCATGAATGGCTGGTGCAGTCCACTGTGACGTGGTCACATTGTGTATAGCAGAATGAATGCTATTTAAGAATGCCAGGGAATTTTTGAATTCCTTGAAACTGGATTGAATTTGACAATGGCTATGTTGAAGATTGTGGACAAAACAATTCTTACACTGTTGCAATAGGGCTTACCTATAATATTAGGTTTAACTTCACATCCACGGCTACTACTTGACATATACCTTCACAGTCACTAGTGACTGTCCTCTCAGAGACCAAGATGTTAGAAGACACATTCCTATCGAGTTCTAATTACTGCTTAAAGTGAGAAGGCTTCATATATAATGAGATAAATGGTCACATGTATTTCCCATCACCTTTTAATTTCAAATAAGTTTAGTCATAATTGGAATCATTGGCATTACTTAAAATTCATATGAATTTTAGTTTTATTGAAGCATGCATTAATATAATATTTTGATACAATTATTTTTATACCTGGAAATCAGTATTAACTTTTAAAGTAAAATTTTGTCCTTTATATTGTTGAGATTTAGCTGTTAAATTATCTTGTTTTTTTAATTACAAGGCTTATAATGATGTATAAAAATATCACTTCATAAGCAAACAACACATGAATCTATATAATCAATTATACATAAAAGCAGTAAATTTTTTTGGTTGTGAGCCTAGCCTTTAATGGCTGAGCCATCTCTCCAGCCCAATAAGCCAGGCAGTGGTGGCACAGGCCTTTAATCCCAGCACTCCAGAGGCAGAGGCAGGCGGATCTCTGTGAGTTCCAGGCCAGCCTGGTCTACAAAGTGAGTTCCAGGAAAGACACAAAACTACACAGAGAAACCCTGTCTCAAAAAAACAAACAACAACAACAAAAAGCAGTAAATAGATGCTAATTGAAATAGCCACACTTATACGTATTTCTGTTCTTATTTTAAGGTACAAGTTTGTTTTCTAATTATCATTCAGCATATAATCTGTTTAAGATGTTTTATAATGATTTCTCCATTTTAATCTTTGCAAATGATAACAGATGGTATGGCCCTTGTTTTTTACAGATCAATAGGCAGAAAGAAGACATGGAAATAAGAAGGAAGTATGCCAGCATCAGCACCAAGGTTGTATGGACTCTATCATCATCTATCTATCTCTACTATTGGGCTGTCTCTCTACATTCAAGATGCTGTGCATGCCACTGCTTTCTCATACATGAGTTTAAAAGAATGCTGGATATCAAGAGTAGGCAACACTTTTGTTGCAGAAGAGCCTGGTCCCTAGCACACAGTGATGTCAAACTCCAGCTCCAGAGGATCCAGCATCTTCTTCTGAACTCTGAGGACACCATACCACACACACACACACACACACACACACACACACACACACACACACACACTTAAATAATTCTTTAAAAACGACTCATCTGGCCGGGCGGTGGTGGCACATGCCTTTAATCCCAGCACTCGGGAGGCAGAGGCAGGCGGATCTCTGTGAGTTCGAGGCCAGCCTGGGCTACCAAGTGAGTTCCAGGAAAGGCGCAAAGCTACACAGAGAAACCCTGTCTCGGAAAAAAAAAAAAAAAAAAAAAAAAAAAAAAAAACGACTCATCTGCAAGTTAAACAAGATGGGTATGTGGAAATGTGGAAGATAGAAAATGAAGAAAGTAGGGAGGGGAAGAAGAAGCTGAACCGTGGAACCAGAAAGCCATCCCTCAGAGAGGCTGCTCCAAACCCTAGGGCCCAAGTTCCTCCTTCTTTCTTCCCCATTTCCTCCTTGCCCTTTTCCCACCTCGACACAAAGCTCAGCCTGCCACCTCACCAGCTTCAAAAGGCCTGTATCTTTACAGGTGCTGCCAGGGAATGTCCACCTGTTTCTATGTTGTTGTTTTTTTTCTCCTAGAACAATGGGTTAGAGGGACATTCAATCCCAGCTGCTAATCAAGGCAGGCAAGGGTAGGCTGTGGAACTAGGAACAAGGGCAGATTCACATCCGCTGAGAATGAACCTGCTCACTCTGGGATTCTTGCTTGGGGGAGGGCAAGTGGTAGGCAATTCTAAGGGGTGAAATAAGAGTAATTCTTGACTCTTTTTGGGCAGAAAACAACCAAGGGAAGAGATTCTGCTTTTTACTCACGGCCTTCAAGTCGTCAATCCAAGAGCGTGGCGTTATCTGAAGACGGACATGTTATAAGGCCACCTTCTGCTTCCCTCAGTGTATCACCGAAGCTAAAAAAGAAGATTTCAAAGAAATATGTTGGTGCAGCCTTCGTTCCTAGCGCTCCTGCTCCTGAAGCACCTACTGCTCCTGAGGCAGCTGCTGCTGCTGCTGCTGTTCCAATTCCTGGTGCAGCTCCTGGTACAGCCGCTGTCCCTGTCTCTCTTGTCACCACGCCTGTTGGTTCTATTGTTACCGATTTCACTGGAAAGTCCGAGAAGGAAAAACATGTAAGAACCATGTACCTCACCTCCCTCTGCCTGCACTTCACGGATTCCATGTGCACAGGGCTCCTGACTTGTTAGCCTTTTCCAGCCGCAGCCTCACGCCTCCCACTTCCTGCCAGCATCATCCAGGCTCACTGTCTAACACACCTGACTCTCATGCAGGGACAAGGGTTCTGGCAGCTAACCAGGGGTCCTTGGTTTTCTCAGAATGATATTTCTGTTACCCACAGCTGGCTGCATTGTGTAGGTTAGTTAGTAAGCTGTAGTAAATCTCTACTGAGAAGCTAGATTCTAAGTGCTTGTTAGGGCACATATCTCTAACTCCTTTCTGTATAGTATTATATTACGGATGTCTCCCTGAAGTACATGGAAGGATCTGGTCCCCTTGGTCACACAAGTGTCTATACCTCACAGCTAGATTAAATAACACTATTGGGAACAGATCTACACCAGCTGTAAACTGTTGCTCTTCTTAGCTTATTATCAAGTCCTCTGGTGCTCAGCTAATTGGTGACTTATGACAGCTATGGCGGCACCATTCCCTAGGCGTGGGTTCTAGACTGCATACAAAGGAGAAAGCTAGCTGAGTACAAGCATTCCTCTCCTTCTGCTTCCTGGCTGTCGATACAGTATGAGGAGACCTCTTGTTGCTTTGACTTCATGACGGGCCATACCCTGGAACTAAGAGCCAAAACAAGAAGCCCTCTCTCCCCCAAGTTTCTCTTGTAAGGTTATTGAACAACAGCAACAAGTTGCAGATGGGCCCGGCTTATTACTGGGTAGTGTACTCTCCAAGACTGCCCTTTGTGATGGTCCCGGGGAGAATTTTCTTTGTGCTTCGCTGTGCAGATATTGATGGTTGTTGGTGCACATGGTCTGCAGGCACCACACACTGTGTAACCAGACAAGATTCTTTTCTGGGCTGACTTTCAAGGAGCTTAGATCCAACTGGTAACTCACTGGGCCGATGGAGAGCCCTTCACATTAGTGTGTCCACTTGGATGTTTAGATCTCCTGGGTTCTTCCTCCCCTCCAGGTGGCAGAATCTGCCTATCTATCTTCAGGACTCGTAAGAACAGAGCAGAGTTATACAGTCGTGTGCATCTTGCTTCTGAAAAGGGATGGGAAAGAACACAGGCCTCTTAAGTCATTTAAGCAGAGACACAGATCAATCCCTTCTCAAGTGAAGGACAGAGAAAGAGGGAGACTGGGTGTTGCTCTAGCAGGGAGTCAGTCTACTAGGGAAGGAAGCACCAAGAGGTGAGGAAAATCATTCGCAACAGGTATAGTGTTGCTTGCCCGTGTGATCCCAGCACTCAGGAGGCAGAGGCAGGAGGATCACTACTATTGCTGGTGTTTTTTCTCATTTGTTCTTTGGGGAGCCTGCCACCCAGCTCTCTAATAGATCACACACAGAGACTTATTCTCATTGATGAATGTCCAGCCTTAGCTTGGTTTGTTGCTAGCCAGCTTTCCTTAACACATCTGTCTTTTGCCTCTGGGCTTTTCCTGTTCTCTTACTTCTATAAATCTTACTCCTACTCCATGGCTTGCTGTGTAGCTGGGCGGCTGGCCCCTGGAGTCCTCCTCCTTCTCTGGCTCCCTCTTTGATCCCTCCTCCCAGATTTCTCCTTCTATATATTCTCTCTGCCTGCCAGCCCCATCAATCCTTTCTCCTGCCTAGCTATTGGACCATCAGGTGTGTTAGACAGGCAAAGTATCACAGCTTCGCAGAGTTAAACGAAAGTAGCACACCTTGAAATAATATTCTACTACACACTACAGCAGTAAGTCTGAGGCCAGCAAGGACTACACTGCAAGTCTTGCCTTAAAAAGAGGAAAGCCAAGAGAAAAAAGGGATTGGGGGGGTGGAGAGAGACAGAAAAAGAAGTAAGGAAGGAAAGATAAATGTTTCCAGTGTAAAAGTTAGGAGGTAGAGTCAGGTGGAAGGCTATATGAACCTCCAAGGAAGAGACTTTGCACGTGACTGACCAGTAGCTCGATTCTAAAGTGACTATTTTATAATCCAGATATTGAGAAGGGTGTTTTTAAGTTTCCACCAAACAAAAACTGATCAAAGGGCTAGGAAGATGGATAACTGGTTAAGAATGCTTGCAGTACACGCATGAGGTTCTGAGTTGGAGTGCCCAGAACTCATGTAAAAAGCCAGGTGTGGCTTCTTATGCCCATAGCCCTCACCATTCCCAGGTGAGACAGGCCAGCCAGCCAGCCTAGCCAAACAAGGTGTCTTGCTCCGTAAGGGACCCTGTTTTAAAGGAATAAGGCAGAGTAGAGTAAGACATCTGAGGCCCTCCTCTGGGCTCTGACTACTTGGGCTCACATGTCTGTCTGTCTGTCTGTCTGTCTGTCTGTCTGTCTGTCTCTCTCTCTCTCTCTCTCTCTCTCACACACACACACACACACACACACACACACACACACACACATGCTGACAATCAATAACTAAAGCACTGGTCTGAGTGGTCAGTGCCACCCACCTGTGACAGGAGAAGAGAGACCAGTCAGCCACCCTGGGTGACTGTGATAGAAGAGCAAAGGCTTCTTGCCCGAGGATCATGGGGACAATGCTATGCCGCCTAGTTTTTCTGAAACAAGAGTTTTAGGAACATCTGCAGATGTAGCTCAGTGGTAGAGTACTTGCCTACCATGCGCAGACCCACAGATTCCACCCCCAGCACTCCCCAAAGAAGTTTTTCCCTGAAGGCTCACATCGAAGAGACAGACTTTTAGGAGGACAGATCTGTCTCCTCCTCTAGCATTGTGGGGAGAGAAGAGAGACTGCTCTATTGGACCATGAAGGGAGGAGGTGTTAGGGTCTTGAGGGGTAGGCTCTGGCTGCCATGATGCCTCCCTACTTTTAACTGTTGGAGTTTTTAACATGGCAAGGAGGGACCATCTTGTGGCCTCAGAAGGCCACTGACTTGTAAACTTTACTTTGTGAATTTCCATCCCTGAAAAGTAGGTTTTGAACCATCTTTAGGTAGATTCTGGAGGTTTTTTTTTCATAGAATGAACTTAAGCAAATTGTTACTTAAAGGATTTATGGCCATTTAGCTGAATTCAAGGGGCCCTCGTACAAGTCTTTGGCTTCCTCAGTAAGCTGGTGCTGGGCAACTTGTTCCAGAAGGTGTCAGAGGACAGGGGAGGGGTGCCTTTCGGAAGTGTCTGGGGTCTGAGGTCCTAGATTCTGGCTATAGGGCAGCAGAGCAGCGTCCACGGCCAGGCCCAGCAGCTGAGCTCCCATCCCGAGGTCCCAGCAGCAGGGGGCAGCTGCACTAGCAGCCTCCCTGCCCCCCTTCATGACCCCAAGGCTGGAACTGAATCCCAGATATCGGGCTCAGAAGCTCCTGTGCCCTCAATATAGATACACGCTGAGCTTTCAACGTGAAGAGAGGCGAAGACCCCCAACCCCCAGCACTTTCCCACTGAGAAGACACAAAAAGAGAGAGGAAAGGCCACTTAGGGTCTCTGACAAGGACACTTTCAGTTGGCTTTTCTCCTGGTATCACACTCTCTTCTGATCGGAATGACTGTTATCTAGAGGTTTCCAGAGCTTCAGGGAACATTCTGTCAAGTGGTGAGACTCTCAAGTTAATGTTTAACAATAAGCACAAATTGGACAAGAGTGAGGCATGGCGACCTAAGCTGGTCCTCGATGTCACAGTCATTGATTCAATTTTTAAATACATTTTCTGCTTTGCAGTTATTGCCGTCCCCTGTGTTAGTCGTCATAATCCCGTGGTCATCCTCCGGTGGGATTCCTTTTGCAGTGCACATTAACTCCATCAAAGCCACTCTGCTTAGGACTACCTTTAAACGTTTCATTCAGAGGGTCGCTGGACCGCCTTAAACGACCTTTAAAAGGCTTTCTAATACCCACGACGTGCAAATGACCGCATGGAAAGCTGGCTGCCGGAACTTTTGCAGCGGTCCTTTCACTTCCTAATTAATCATACTTATTTTTGAAATGTGTGTCATTTGGTGGGAACGGTGCACATGCTGCCTGGGGGAGGCACACAGCGATAAGGGCAGTGTTTAGCCAGTCTGAAAAACCATGACACACGCATTGCCTTCAGATAGCAGTTTAAAAACGATTTCATAACATAACATTTGTATTTGCACAGGATACTTATGTAAAGTTTATTTTTTTTGATAGCTGTAAAACAGTTTAAATACTCAGGTTTTATGTATCAAGGTTAAACTGGATTCCTAGGTTTCCCGTCCCCCTCACCCCACCCCAAGTAATTAGTTAATTAAGGTCACACCCAGTCAATGCTTCTTTGGAAGACTTCTGAGCCTCCTTTGGGGTAGCCTGGTCTATGCTGACAAGCCATATGGCATGTGCTTTGGTCTGCTCAGGGCCCTTCTGTGTGGGAAATAGGACAAGGGACAAGGCCAATCTTGTTCTTGTTCTCCTCACAATGCAAAGCAATTTCTATAGGCAAAAAAAAAAAAAAAAAAAAAAAAAACTCCCCAAAACAAAGGAATAAAAACTATACTATACTTAACATTTAACATTTAATAGGTTAGGACTATAATCATCCTGCAAATATCCTAGTAATTTTTAAAATATGATTGTATGTTACCAAATTATTGTTGTCTACCAAATTATGCTATCTCCACCATTAAACTTTTTTGTTTGGCAAAATTACGCATGAAGTTTAAAACAAACTATACAGTGGAAGAAAGAGATATACCTGTTCATAGTGCAGTATTTCATTTATTTCCGCCTTGGCTGAGCCTGGTAAATCAGAGAGCAGAGGGAAGCCAGAACTTCGCTGGTTATTGATCTGGGAATGCCAGAGAACTGGGTTATACAGAGAGAGAGATCCTGGATGTGACATGTGTGGTCCTTGCAGGCTGTCAAAGGATATTAACTCTCTTTTGATAATTATGTTGATGGAAAAGGATTTCACTGATACTGATTTATTATGGTGTGTGTGCATGCATGTGTGTGTGTGCTGTGTGTGTTTATGCACGTGTGTATGTGTGTGTGCATGTATGCTGTATATTTTTATTATGTGTGTGCATGTGTGCTGTGTATGTATGTGTGGTGTGTGTGTGTATGTGTGTGTGTGTGTGTGTGTGTGTGTGTGTGTGTGTGTGTGTGCACGTGCATGCTGCAATGCTCATGTGGAGATCAAAGGATAACTTAGGGGAACTGGTTCTTACCTTCCACCTTGTGAGGTAAGGCCTTTTTGAGCTACCCCAGGCAAGTTGACTCAGGAGCTACCAAGAGGTTCTCCTGTTTCAACCTCCCTCTTGTTTTAGCAGTGCTGAGGGTACAGATGTGCACCTCCACATCTGGTTCTGGGGATTGAACTCAGGCTTTCAGGCTTGTGCAGAAGGTATATTTACCTAGCCATCTCTCTGACTTTAATTTTGTAGCTTTGTTTCTTTAAGATTAATGCCTTTTGTTTTCTTCTCCTTAATGTAATCTGCTTATTAATCAGGCGAATGCACAGTGTAGTTCCAGCACTTAGAGGATGAGGCAAGAGGGTCACAAGCTGTGAGGCCAGTTTCTACTAGACAATACCATCTCTAAACAAAACAGTTTTTAAAGGAGAAAGAAAACTGAAATTATAAAAAGGGAAGTTGTTTATTCCTCCATTCTTGCATTTTACTTCCAACTTTCATTCCAAACAACTTCAGGTAGCCAGTAATATTCCACTAAATTGATTTGATGCTAGGCAAATCCATTGTCTTTATTAGTTTTGTTAGCCTATGTAGCTTAAATAGGGACCAGAGGCTGATTCGCTGTTGTTGAGACAGGGTCTCACCATGTAGTTGAGGTTAGTATTGACCTCACAATGCTCCTGCCTTAGTCTCCTGGGTGCTAAGATTGCAGATGTGTACCACTATGCCTAGCAAAAAGAAGCATTTTGTTTAAGGTTAAAAAAATCTTTTTAAAATGAGGGCTGGAGGGATAGGTCAGCAGTTGAAAGAGTGCTTGCTACTCCTGCAGAGGGTCTGAGTTAGATCTGAGTTAGGTTCCCAGCACGCACATTAGGTGAATCACAACTGTCTGTAACTGCAGCTCCAGGAGAACGTGCACACACACACACACACACACACACACACACACACACACACACCACAGGGTGGGGGTAAATATCTTTAAAATTTTTTTACAAGTGCTTGCAACCCCACTTTACTAATCTTAAAAGGAATCATTTCTCTGTTGGTAATATGTATTCATCCATACATAAATACATATATCTTTCCAGTCATTGAATGAACTGGAGCCATGAGTTTACTGGGGCCATGTGTTTATGTGTATATGTATGTATGTACACACATATATATATACATATGCATACATATATTATATAATGTATAGCATGTAATTGGTATAGTTATATTATAACTATATTTACACTATACCATAATAGATATACTATATTATAATAATTAACTATATAACAATAGTTAATATAAATTATATATACACATACTATGTATAATATATAGCTAATATTATATATTATGTATACATATGTGTGTATGTGCATACCTCAATCAATAACTCAGTCACAGCAGCAACTACCATGAATATTATAAACTCCAATAACTCCAATGACTGAACCCACACTAAACATTTTTAGAATCATTGAGCAGGAACCAGAACCTGGGTGTAATTCTGGTGATCTCTTTCTCTAAGTGAAACTATGTAAGTCCTGATTAAATTATATAACATTTCTATATCTGGTTACATTGAATAGATTAGATGCATATTTAAAGATAATTGTTAAAAATTAAAAGTATATTTCGATACATTTAATGTTAAAATTAGATTTCAATTCATTTAGGTCCTACAAAAGCATTGAAAAGGTTAGGAGAATTAAGAAAGCAACAAAAAGATTTCAGAGGAACCCAGACTCTAATGAAAAGCCACTGTGGTAGAAATGTCAGGAGCTCTCTCATTAAATAGCTAAGTCTTCAGCTTAGAGCCAGTGCTGCCAATAATATTCCAGGAAGCTACCAAGAACCTGTCTGTCTGGGTGCTGTAGTCCGGGTGCCATACTCTAAATGTCTCTGGGTGTTCATTTCCAGTTTTCCACTGAAGGCCTAATTTTTCTAGTGATCTTAATATGATAGACTACAAAAAGACAAAGATGTTGCTGTTTTTTCTTTTCTTACATTGTGTGTGTGTGTGTGTGTGTGTGTGTGTGTGTGTGTGTGTGTGTGTGTCGGGGGGTGGCATACTCCATAGCATGTGTGTGGCCATCAGAGGACAACTTTCAGGAGTCAATTCTCTCCTTCCATCCTGTGGGTTCTGGAGATCAGTCCGTCCAGGAGCCTTGGTAGCAAGCACCCTTACCTGCTGAGCTATCTCTCTGACCCTTATATTTTAATATAAATATTTTCATGTAGAATTTTATATAATTGTTCTTAATGAGATTTCCACATGATGCCAACATTTACACCATTTTTGGAGCTTTCAGTTTCTTGTGTGGATCTAAGTTTTGGTCCATGATCATATTTTCTCTTTTGGTCAGTTGATAATGAAGTCTCAGTTTGTGTTTGTGTTGAGAAGAAATCTTGATTTTTTTTACCTTCTTTCCTGAGTCTGGAATACCAGGTTGACAGTTTTATTCTCTTTTATTGTTCTGAAGATATGAATCCATTGTCTTTGGCCTACAGCTTCTGATGAGAAACCTACTATAAATTTCTTGGGCTGCAGTGCAGGTCAGAATAGAGTGCTTACCATCTATGTGCAAGGCCCTTGGTTCCATACCCAGCATCCTGAACCCCTAAAAGTTTCCCTTTTACTTTGCATTTCAACGGAGAGGTTACATGCCTTTGGGTGTTTGTTGTTCAACCCTCATGCAGTCTCTTCATTTCTATATTTATATTTACCTCTATACGGTTTCTTAGATTTATGACTTGATGTGTGTTAGATGCAGCCCACCATTAACAAAACTGTTAAGCAGCACCTAAGTACAGGTCCGTTTGACCATCTGAACTGCTCTGGATCCCTAGTATGCTCTGCCCATGAATACTGAACTTTTCCATGTGCTCCTAACCCTCTTCCTTTGCCTGACCCATGGCTCCCACCCCCCTGGTGCATTACTGGTGTCTGGAGGTAGTTGTTTGTTAGGAAGATATAAGTAATATTGACATAAAAGCCAATTAATCCTTTAGTAAAGGTTTAGATAGAAAATGATTCATTTCTTCCGAAACGCTGGTTTCCTTTCCTGTTGCTGTGATAAAATGCCCTGACAAAAGCAACTTGGGGTAAGGAGGGTTTCTTCTGGTTCACAGTTCCTGGTTCCTGTCCATCCTGGAATCGGAGCATCAGGAGCTTGAGGCAGCCAGTCCCTTTACATGCACTGCCAGGAAGTTGAGACTAGTGAACACTGGTGCTCAGCTAGCCTCCTCCTTCTCATGTAGTCCAAGATCCAAAAGTATATAATGATACCACTCACTTTCAAGGTAGACCTTCCTGTCTCAATCTTCCTCACCAAGATGATCCTTCACAGACTTGCCCAGAGGGTAAATCATCCCTCAGAGGTGTGTGTGTTTTCTCAGTAGCTCTATGACTTTTCAAGTTGATAATTGAGATTAACCATCACAGTGAGTTAGAAGATGATTTTGGCAGTGATATATTTAAGTGTTTGAAAAAAAGCAATAAGGGAGAAATGCCTTTCCCTAAGTCCAGTAAGAGTAGCCAAAGATATAAATATATATTTGCTTTTTTTGATACAGGGTTCCTCTCTGTAGCCCTGGCTGTTCTGTTCTGAAACTAGTTCTGTAGATCAGGCTCGCCTCAGACTCACTGAGCTCCACCTTCCTCTGCCTCTTGGCTACTGGGATTAAAGGTGTGCACCACCACTGTCCATCAAAAAAGAACTTTTGACAAGAAAAAAGAAAATTGGAATATGTGAATATTATAAGAAATATGGTAAACTTTATGGCAGTTAATAAGTATAATAATGTTTCTTCTGTTACAAACCTTATTGGATCCAATTTTTTTTAATAAAATAAATTTATTTATTTATTTATTTTACAATCCAGCCTCAGTTTTCCCTCCCTCCCTCTTCTTCCAGCCCTGCTCCCCATTCCAACCCCTCAATCCACTCCTCCTCCATTTCTGTTTAGGAAAGGGCAGGTCCCCCATGAGTATCAGCAAAACATAGCATATCAAGTTGCAGTAAGACTAAGCACCTTCCCATGTATTAAGGCTGGGTGGGCAGGGAGACCCAGTATGAGGAGTAGGGTCCCAAAAGCCATTAAAAGAGTCAGAGACAGCCCCTGTTCCCACTGTTAGGAGTCCCACAAAAGAACCAAGCTATACAACTGTAACATATATGTAGAGGGCCTAGGTCAGTCCCACGCAGGCTCCCTGGTCATCAGTTCAGTCTCTGGGAGCCCTGATGAGCCCAAGTAAGTTGATTCTGTGAGTTTTCTTGGGGTGTCCCTAACCCCTCTGGCTCCTGAAATCCTTTCTCCCTTTCTTCTGCAGGATTCCCCTAACTCCTTCTAATGTTTAGCTGTGGGTCCGCATCTGTTTCCCTCATTTGCTGGATGAAGCCTCCCTGAAGACAATTGGGCTAGGCACCAGTCTGGTCACAGGAGATGTTCAGTTCAGGCTATGTATCTGCTATTACTAGGAGTCTTAGCTGGAGTCGTCCTTGTGATTCCTGGAAGATGCCCTTGTACCAGGCTTTTAGATGACCCTGAAATACTCGCCCTTTTCAGTAGTCTCTTTCAGTACTCTCCCCCTCCACCACCCCAACCTGATTACTCATGTTCTCATCCTCACCTGCCCTCAGTCTACTCTTGAAACCTCTTCTATTTCCCTCTCAGAGGGAAAGCCAGCATCCTCCATGAACCCTCTTTGTTACCTAGTCTCTCTGGGTCTGTGGATTATAGCAGAGTTATCCTTTATCTTACAGCTAATATCCACTTATTAGTGAGTACATACCATGTTTGTCCTTCTTGCTCTGGGTTACCTCACTTAGGATGATTTTTTCTAGTTCCATCCATTTGCCTGCAAATTTCCTGGTGTCCTTCTTTTTAACAGCTGGGTAATACTCCATTGTGTAAATGTACCCCATTTTCTTTATCCATTCCTCAGTTGAGGGACATGTAGATTGTTTCCAGGTTCTGGCTATTACAAATGAAGCTACTATAAACATAGTTGAGCAAGTGTCCTTGTGGTATGATTGAGCATCCTTTGGGTATATGCCCAAGAGTGGGATAGCTGGGTCTTGTGATAGATTGACCTCCAATTTTCTGAGAAACCACCACACTGACTTCCATAGTGGCTATACAAGTTTGCACTCCCACCAGCATTGGAGGAGTGTTCCCCTTGCTCCACATCCTCTCCAGCATGAGCTATCACTTGTATTTTTAATCTTAGCCATTCTGACAGGTGTAAGTTGGCATCTCAGAGTTGTTTTGATTTGTATTTCCCTGGTGGCTAAGGATGTTGAATATCTTCTTAAGTGTTTCTCAGCCATCTGAGATTTTTCTGTTGAGACTTCTCTGTTTATATCTGTATCCCCTTTTTTAATTGTATTATTTGGTTTGTTGATGTCTGGTTTATAGAATTCTTTATATATTTTGGAAACCAGCCCTCTGTCAGATGTGGAGTTGGTGAATATCTTTTCTCATTCTGTAGACAGTGTCCTTTGCCTTACAGAAACTTTTCAATTCATGAGGTCCCATTTATTAATTGTCGATCTCAGTGTTTGTGTTACTGGTGTTCTATTCAGGAAGTTGTCTCTTATGCCAATGCATTCAAGATTATTTTCCACTTTCTCTTCTATCAGGTTCAGTTATCTGGATTTATGCTGAAGTCTTTGATCTACTTAGACTTGAGTTTTGTGCAGTGTGATAAATGTGGATCTATTTGCATTTTTCTACATGCCAACATCCAGTTGGGCCAGCACCCTTTGTTGAAGACGCCTCCTTTTTTCCATTGTATAGTTTTGGCTTCATTGTCAAAAAGCAGGTTTCCATAGGTGTGTGGATTAACATCTGGGTCTTCAGTTCTATTCCATTGATGCACCTGTCTGTTTTTATACCAATAACATGGGAGTTTTATTACTATAGCCCTGTAGTAGAGCTTGAAATAAGGGATAGTGATACCTCCTGAGGTTCTTTCATTGTACAGGATTGGTTTAGCTATCCTGGGTTTTTTGTTTTTCCATATAAAGTTGAGTATTGTTCTTCCAAAGTCTGTAATGAATTGTTTTGGGATTTTAATGGGGATTGCATTGAATCTGTAGATTGATTTTGGTAAGATGGCCATTTTTACTATGTTAATCCTACTGAGCCATGAGCATGGGAAATCTTTCCATCTTCTCATATCTTCCTCAGTTTCTCTCATTGGAGATTTGAAGTTCTTGTCATACAGGTCTTTCACTTGCTTAGTTAGAGCTACACCATTATATTTTATGTCATTTGAGCCTTAGGTAAAGGGAGTTGATTCTCTGATTTCTTTTCAGCCCATTTATCATTTGTATGTAGGGGGGCTACTGATTTTTTTTTTAGTTAATTTTGTATCTAGCCACTTGACTAAAGGTGTTTATCAGCTGTAGGAATTCCCTGATAGGCCTTTTTGTAGTTGGAATTTTCTTTGGACCACCTACCAGCTCCCAAATAAAGACACAGAGACTTACTAATTATGAATGCCAGCCTTAGTTTAGGCTTGTCCCACTAGCTCTTTTATCTTAATTTAATCTGTTTCTATTCATCTACATTTTGCCTCAGAGCTTTTTACATTTCCTTCATTCTGTATGTCCTACTTTCCTGCTTCCTTCATGTCTGTGTGTCTGGCTGGCCCCTGGAATCTCCCTGGTGTGTCTTTTTCTCCCTTTCCCAAGCCTAAATTCTTCCTCCTACTTACTCTCCCTGCCCTGAAGTCCCATCTATCCCTCCTCCCGCTATTGGCCATTCAGCTTTTTATTAGATCAATCAGGTGCCTTAGGCAGACAAGGTAAAAGAGCAACACATCTTTACATAATTAAACATATACAACACATCTTTACATAGTTAAGCAAATGCAACACATCTTTGCATAGTTAAACAAATATTCCACAATTTGGTGGGTCAATTATATATATTATCATATCATCTACAAATAATGATACTTTTACTTCTTCCTTTCCAATTTGTATCCCCTAGATCTCCTTCAGTTATCTTATTGCTCTAGCTATAACTTCAATTACTATATAGAATAGGTATGGAGAGAGTGGACAACCTTTTCTTACTCCTGATTTTAGTGGAATTTTTGAGTTCCTCTCCACTTAATTTGATGTGGACAATAGGTTTGTTGTATATTGCTTTTATTGTGTTTAGTTATGCCCCTGGTATCCCTGATCTCTCCAAGACTTATATCATGAAGGGATGTTGTATTTTGTCAATGGCTTTTTCAACGTCTAATGAGATGATCATGTGGGGTTTTTTTTCAGTTTGTTTATATGATGGATTACACTGACAGATTTTTGTATGTTGAACCATCCCTGCATCTCTGGGATGAAGCCTACTTGGTCATGGTGGATGATCTTTTTGATTTGTTCTTGGATTTTGTTTGTCAGTATTTTATTGAGTATTTTTACATCAATGTTCATGAGTGAAATTGGTCTATAATTCTTTTTGTTTGTTGAGTCTTTGTGTGGTTTGTGTATCAGAGTGACTGTGGCCTCATGGAAAGAATTTATCACTGTTCCTTTTGTTTCTATTTTGTGGAATAATTTGAGGAATATTTTTATTAGCTGTTCTTTGAAAGTCTGGTACAATTCTGTTTTAAAAACTATCTAAGCCGGGCGTTGGTGGCGCACGCCTTTAATCCCAGCACTCGGGAGGCAGAGCCAGGCGGATCTCTGTGAGTTCGAGGCCAGCCTGGGCTACCAAGTGAGCTCCAGGAAAGGCGCAAAGCTACACAAGAGAAACCCTGTCTCCAAAAAAAAAAACAAAACAAAAAAAACAAAAACAAACAAAAAAAAAAAAAAAAAAACAACTATCTAGCCTGGGCTTTTTTTGGTTGCCAGACTTTTAGTTACTGCTTCTATTTCCTTAGGGGTTATCAGTCTATTTAAATTGTTTATCTGATCTTGATTTAACTTTGGTAAGTGGTATCTGTCAAGAAATTTGTTCATTTCTTTCAGATTTTCCAATTTTATGGAGTACAGGTTTTTGAAGTATGACCTAATGATTCTCTGGATTTCCTCGGAGTCTGTTGTTATGTCCCCCTTATCATTTCTGATTTTGTTGATTTGGATATTCTCTCTCTGCCTTTTAGCTAGTTTGGATAAGGATTTAATCTATTTTGTTGATCTTCTCAAAGAACCAACTCTTTGTTGCTTCTTTGTATTGTCCTTTTTGTTTCTATTTTATCAATTTCAGCCCTCAGTTTGATTATCTCCAGCCATCTTCTCCTCTTAGGTGTATCTGCTTCTTTTTGTTCTAGAGCTTTCAGGATTGCTGTTAAGTCACTAGTATGAGATATCTCCAAGGCACTTAGTGTTATAAACTTTCCTCTTAGCACCACTTTCATTGTGTCCCATAACTTTGGGTATGTTGTGCATTCATTTTCATTAAATTCTAGGAATTCTTTAACTTCTTTATTTCTTCCTTGACCCACTGGTGACTCAGTAGAGAGCTGTTCATTTTCCATAAATTTGTAGGCTTTCTATTGTTTCTGTTGTTGTTGAAATCCAGCTTTAATTATTGGTGGTCTAATAAGATACAGGGGGTTATTTCAAAAAAATTTTTTGTATCTGTTGAGACTTGCTTTGTGACTGAGTATGTGGTCAATTTTGGAGAAGGTTCCATGTGATGCTAAGAGGAAGGTATATCCCTTTGTGTTTGGGTGAAATATTCTGTAGATATCTGTTAGATCCATTTGAGTCATAACATCTGTTAGTTCCATTATTTCTTTGTTAAGTTTCTATCCAGATGACCTGTCCATTGATGAGAGTGTGGTGTTGAAGTCTCCCACTATTAATGTGTGGGGTTCAATGCATAATTTAAGCTTTAGAATTTTTTTTTTAGGAATGTGGGTGCCCTTAGATTTTGGGCATAGATATTCAGAATTGAGACATCATCTTGGTGAATTTTTCCTTTGATGAATATGAAATGCCCTTCTCCATCTCTTTTAATTAATTTTGGTTGGAAGTCTATTTTTTTAGGTAATTGGGATAGCATACCAGCTTGCTTCTTAGGTCCATTTGATTGGAAAATCTTTGTTTACTCTGAGGTAATGTCTACCTTTGGTGTTGAGATGTGTTTCTTGTATGTAGCAGAATGATGGATCCTGTCTTTGTGTCCATTCCATTAGCCTGTGTCTTTATTGGCAAATTGAGTCCATTGATGTTGAGGGATATTAATGACCAATGGTTGTTAATTCCTGTTATTTTGGTGGTGGTGGTGATTTTGTGTGTGTGTGTGTGTGTGTGTGTGTGTGTGTGTGTGTGTGTGTGTGTTTCTCTTTTTTGGGTTTTGCTGTGAGATTATCTATTGCCTGTGTTTTTGTGGGTGCAGTTAGCTTCCTACAGTTGGAGTTTTCCTTTTAGTACCTTTTTAGGGCTAGATTTATGTATAGATAGTGTTTAAATTTGACTTTGTCATGAAATATCTTATTTTATCCATCTATGGTGATTGGCAGTTTTGCTGAGTATAGTAGTCTGGGCTGGCATCCATGGTCTCTTAGCTTCTGCAAGACATTAGTTCAGACCCTTTGGTTTTTAGGGTCTGTTGAGAAGTTGGGTGTTATTCTAATGGGTCTGCCTTTATTTATTACTTGGCCTTTTCCCCTTGCCATTTTTAATATTCTTTCTTTGTTCTGTATGTTTAATGCTTTGCTTATTATATGGTGAGGGGACTTTCCTTCATCTGTTTGTTTTTCTTGTTTTTCTTTTAAGGATTTATTGATATCTTCCATTTTTTTGTTTGTCTTTTCCTCAATTTCTCTAATGGATTTTTTATATCTTCTTTAAGGACATCTATTATCTTCATAAAGTCACTTTCAAGGTTGTTTTCTTGTGCTTCAGCTATGTTGGATTGTTCAGGTCCTGCTGTTGTAGAATAGCTGGGCTCTGGTGATACCACATTGCCATTTCTGTTATTGATTGTGTTCTTACACTGGTGTTCAGGCATCTGGATTTGGGGTGATTATAGGTCTAGGTGTTGATTCCTGCATTTGTCTTTGTTGGATGGGAGTTTTGTTCCTTAGTTTCTCTTTCCTTTCTGGTCTCCTGGCTAAATGGCTAAGCGTTCTGATGACTAGCAGGTTTTCAGGTCCAGTGCAGTGTCCTCTCTAGGGTTTTTGGGGCCAGGGATCCCTAGATTGGGCCTGGGCTCTGGTAGAGCCAAAGTCTCCTTCTGAAGATGTAGACCAGGATATGGATCCCATGGGAAGGGGGCTGCAGTCTGGGGTCCCTAGATCTAGTCTGGCCTCTGGGGTCCAAGCACCAGCCTGGCCTCCAGTACAGCTGCCAGGACTGGGATCCCTAGATCTGGCCTGTGCTCCAGGAAAGCTGATGTCTGCTTCTGAAGTTGTAGGCCAGGGCTCTCTAGATCCAACCTGGACTCTGGTAACATGGGAGTCTTCTTCTGAAGTTCTAAACCAGACTATAGAGCGGGGGGCGGGGGGGGGGGGGGGGCGGGGGGCGGGGGCGGGGGCGGGATGGGGTGTGCAGTCTGGAGTTGTTGAGCAGGCTTAAAGAGGTTTTGTGGGTGGTGGGCAATGTCTTATCTGGGGTTCCTAGGACCAGCCTGGCCTCCTGTAAGACTGCCAGTGCTGTGGGCCCCAGTATGGAGCTCAGGAAAGAGAATATAGTCTGGGGTTATTGGGCAGACTTTAAGGGATTCCAAATTTAAGAAATTATTTCATATAAATGTTAAGAAATTTAAGAAGCATGAGTTCTATTATAAGACAAAAATTATTTCATTATTTTTTAATTTTATTTTATATGTATGGGCGTTTTGCTTGCATGTGTGTCTGTCTGTGAACCACTTGTGTGCCTGGTTTTCACAGAGGCCAGAAGAGAGTGTTGGATTCCCTGGAACTGGAATTACAGATAGTTGTGAGCCACCATCTAGATGCTGCAAATGGAACTTGCGGTCTCTCCAAGAGCAGCCAGTGCTCTTAACTCTGAGCCATCTCTCCAGTCCCTAAAATAAATATTCTGAGTTAGGAAATTTTAGTTATAAATCCAAAAAAGAAGCATACTTGTAAAAATTATTCATAATCACAGTTTGGCAGTACAAGTACAGTCATTTAATTTGCATTTTCCCACACAGGAAGCTAAGTGCTGTTCTATTAACACAACCATTCATTTTCATTTCCATCCATTGTTTGGTAGTCCAGTGTTTGCACCTGTCAATGAAGTGACCACAGAAAGGCCAGCATGTGTATTCCAGAGAAAGTGGAATGTCAGCAGCTGGTAAAACAAAATGACATTTTCATGTGGACAGAGCAAGGATTCAATAATGTGCTGGAGCAAGGTGAAAGATTTGACTTGGGACAAGGAACAAATACTGTAGTCAATATGAGGTGCTTTGCTTTGTTTTGTTTCTGACAAAAAGAAATGCTATCTCCATTATCACAACTGAGCTATCTTCCAGGAAGACTGAATAATTATTTGCATTATAGAAGATATGCTGCAGCAGTCTTACCTCTAGCTCCATGGCTGATCATCTTATGAGAAAAATAGAACCTTAGAAATCAATACTGAATTTCACTACATATTCAAAAGCAGGATATTAAAATAAATCATTAATCACTGACATGAATTTGGATGGTATGAAGTAAGACATCAATGCCTTCCAATATGGCACCTTGTGTTCCTAATTGTCTGAGTTTTTAAAACTTGGGTACCTGGCTGGGTGACGGTGGCGCACGCCTTTAATCCCAGCACTTGGGAGGCAGAGCCAGGAGGATCTCTGTGAGTTCGAGGCCAGCCTGGTCTACAGAGCGAGATCCAGGACAAGCACCAGAACTACACAAAGAAACCCTGTCTTGAAAAGCAAAAAAGATAAAAAAAAAAAAAAAAAAAAGATAAAATAAAATAACTTGGATACCTTTTCTTTAGCATAATAGTGAGAGCCTTGGAGTGCTTGGATCTTTTGTTCAGTGATCTCCATGGCCTACAGCTGACCAAAGGGCACTGACTTCACCCTGTACCCCATACCTTGGCGGAGAGACCATTCAAGTAGACTGTCCCTGTTGAGAACAAATAGATGGCGTGATCCTTAAATGTGTCTGCCTTGGGTCACTTCAGTGACTTTTTCATTTTCTTAATCCTTGCCCAGCTTTTCCAATGGTTACACAGGATCTAAATGCATTAAAAGTCAGGGATAAAAGGCTGCCCCCAGGCATGGGGAACCTGTAATTTTGATTAATTGTTGTCTTACTTGTCTGTTCATTTTCGGAGACAGAGCCTCCATGTATCTCAGGCTGACCTCAAACCTACTCCCAACAAGTACCTTGAACTTCTAATTCTTCACCTCCATATCTTGAGTGCTGGGCACCACTGTTCCTGGTGGTCAGGGTTTGATCAGGTGTTTTGTGTTCTTGGCTTATTCAAAGAATTGAGATAAAAGCCCACATAGATCTTAAAAGGGAGCAAGGCAACTTTCTTCAAATCAAAGCAGTAGTAGATATTAGAATGGAATATACGGTCAATATTGACAGCAGGCCATATGGACAAAAGTCTCAACAGCCTCAGTTACTTTTTGGGACTTACTTTTATGGAGTTTAAAATAAGTTTGTTTTTAAAAGAGTGCAATTTGGGTGGTTCTCTGTGGGAGCCCACAAAGGTTTTCTAGTGAGATCTGAGCTTGCTTTACCCAGCAGGGCTGCATAAGGGGATGGATTGACCACATGTGTGGTTACTAGTTGTTTGGAAGGGTCTGCACTTGGCTGTGCTAGGGGGAGGTCTTTTGCCCCACCCCTTGGCATTCCTTTAAAAAGCCCTTTAGAAGAGACAGAAGGGGCCAGTGGATAAGGATCCAGGCCCTCTGGAGGCTATCCTGTGTTTCTGTCTTTTTATCTCCCCTCTATCCTGCTATCTAAATCTCTTATCCCTCACTCCCCAAGCGTACCCTGGAGTAAAGGTAGGAGCACCCCCCACCCCCACCCCCACCCCCGCAGTTCTCTATTTTGACTGACTGTTATACAAATGTTTTCTCTACTGTTCATGTCCCTTTCCATAATGCTTCTAATTTAATCATATGCATGTTCCATGATGCATAGGAATAAGATGATAAACAGAGGATTCTTCCTAAAAGGCCATTTTAGGGTATAGTTTGCCTTATTGTGAATATACCCAACACTAACTCAAGACAGAGGGGCTTCCAACTTACTGCAACTGCATGCAACAGAAATAATGATGAACAAGGTCTTTGTTAGTTTGATGCTTTGTAAAGAAAGGAGAAACTTACTCCATTATTAAGAAGGAATGGGTGTATACCTCCATACAGATCAGGGTCCTCAGTTATTAACAGGTTGCTAGGTGCAAGAGCTGCTTCCATAGTATATGCAAATAAAAGTCTCAGAATGCCAAGTGCATTGTTAGAAGAGGGATATGCACAGGGCCCACACCAAGTAGAGTCCTAGGTCAGTAAACTATTCCCTATGCCTGCCTGACTCATCACCCTGCCAGGTTTATGTGTGCTGGAGTCTGGATTCAGAGCTTTACGCATACTAGATCAGCACTCCACCAATGGAGCTATACCCTACCCTTGAATTAAGTCAACTTCTGAATCTCATCACATTCTGACTGCTTTTTTACACTAGTTTGCATATTTTGCTTAATCAATGTAGTTGTTACACTTTTCATGACTATTACCAAGAAAACAACTTAAGGGGAAAAAATTGTTTTGCCCATGGCTTCAGACATTTCTGTCCATCTTATCAGGGAGGGTAGACTGGATCAAAGCCACTCCGATCATGGCTGACTGGAAGCAGAGAGAGAATGCCTACATTAGCTGGTTTCCCCACTTTCTCCTTTTATTCCACAGCTGCCCTTGCCCCCGGTCTATAGAATGGGGCCACACATTCAAGATGGGCCTCGCAAATTAGTTATTCCTCTCTGGAAATGCCCTCTCAGATATACGAAGAACTGTGTTTAACAATCCCATAGGCAGGAGTAGGTAGATTACTCAGTGGTAGTTCTTTGCTGTGCACACATGAGAACCTGAGTTTAGATCCTTGGCACCCATGTAAAAAGCTGGACATAGTAGTGTGTGCCTGTAATCCCAGCACTGGGAGGCAGAGACAGGAGGATCCTTTGGGCTTACTGGCCAGATGATCTAGCCTATCAGTGAGTTCCAGGTTCAGTGAGAGAGCCTATCTCAAAAACACAAGGTGGAGAGTGATAGAAGGAGACACCCAGCATCAACCTCTGAACTCTATACACACACACACACACACACACACACACACACACACACACACACACTTCTAAATCCAGTCAAAATGACAAGATTAAGGCATGGAGTAGGTAAAGGGCTGTCCGCCGAGCCAGACCACCTGGGTTCAATCCCTGGGATCACATGGCAGAGGAAGAGAACCGACTCCCCCCAAACTGTTTTCTGATCACCACATATGCCCAGAGCCCATGTTTGCTTACACACACATAATAAATAATAATAATAATAATAATAATAATAATAATAATAATAATAAGCTAGATAACATGCAACAAAATAATTAAAATATAAATTAACCAGAAAGATCCAGGGCTGAGTGCAATCTGATGCTGTAATTTCTCTGCACACTTCCATATACATCCTGCACATATTACACCTTGGTGTAGGTGAGTTTGAGAAGGCTTACATAGGTAAGGGACTGAGTTTGTATCATCAAGATGTTATTCCAAATTGGTTATTCCAAACTTTTCAGTCTGGGTATTGGTCATTAGCTGCCCACCAAACACTGGTACCTCCCACTTCCTGGGTTTGCCCCATCTTCACCTCAGGTTTTACTTTTGGTTGCCAGGAAAAACTCGTTTTTCTTTAGGATGCAGAACTGCTCAGATCTTTCTAACTTCTGCTTTATCGCAGTCACCTCTACCAAGAAGGGCATTGGACCATGGGGCTATGGAGAAATCAGAACCTATTTGCAAAATGCGGTGGTAGTGTTAAGCAGGAACTTTTCTGCATAGAAATTTAATGTTAATTAACCAAGATTTGTGTGTGTGTGTGTGTGTGTGTGTGTGTGTGTGTGTGTGTGTCTGTCTGTCTGTCTGTCTGTGTCTGTGTATGGTTCTGGGAATGTTACTGGAACCTCATGTGAACTAGCTAAGTATTCTGCCATATTTCTAGCCCAGCCAAGAGTTTTAACATAGTGTATACTTTATATTGATGAATTCAGGTGGTTATGAGCACATGCCCATAAGAATTCATTAAACTATTGCTCTTCTGGAACCATGTGACACACACCCTCTCCATTTTTCCTTCTATTCTTCCCTCTCCTCTTCTTCTTCCTCCTCCTTCAGACAGGGTCTCTCACTAGCCTTGACAGTAAGCCCTGAAGATTCACCTGTCTCCTCCTCCCCAGCACAGTGATTACAAGCTGATGCCACAAAGCCCTGTATTTTTTAAATGGATTCTGGGAATGGAACTCTGGTCCTGGGGCTAGCAAGGCAAGCGCTTTACCAACTACCTCCCAAGATCCTATACCTAATATAGTTTCACTTCCAAATAACCTGCTGCCCCTTCTACAGAAAAGTCTAGCAATAGAAACTTAGAATTTTCAAGTACTTTAAAAAAAACGTATGGCTTTGTAGGAAAATAACATCCTGCTCCTCCTTCATGGTTTTAAAAAGTGTAATGGTGAATGGGGCTGAAGAGATGGTTCAAGTAGTTAAGAGCACTGACTGCTCTTCCAGAGGACCTGGGTTCAATTCCCACCATCTACATGGTGGCTCACAATGATCTGCAACTTCAGCTCCACAGGGTCTGATGCCTTCTTTTGACTTCCATTAGCACCATGCACACAGGTGGTACACATACAAGCAAAACAGTCATATACATAAAAAAATAATTTTTTTAAGTTTTTAAAAGTGTAATTATAAAGTCTGGCCTGTTACTATAGCTGCCATTGACCAATTACACATGTGTTCTGTACACTGGATTTTAGGGATTAAATGAGGCAGTGAAGACCTCTGGGCTACATTTGGAAAATTTCAAGTCTCTATTTCCTTTTTTCAAACAAAGATAGACAAGACAGAAAGGAAAACTGTCTTGATGCATTAATCTGATATTTTGTCTTTACTATGATTTATTCTCTTCACAGGTTACATTTCTAATACCTCACCTGGTGCCTGAAGAACTATTGGTAAAATTACAGGCGCTTAAGGTATGAAAATGACCACTGGGGACTCCATTATTAACCTTATTATTGCTTATGGATTCTGTTAACCTAGGAAGTAACAAAGTCAATCATTACAGGAAATAGAAGTGTATGGTCATAAAGCCTTCTGACTTCTGGGAATTTTCAAAACAATCTCATTATCCTCTCAAGGGAATATCAACATTTCTTTCTGTTGGTGGTAATCAGAATTCCCTTACTACTTAGCAGAAATAGTCTTTTCTCACTTAGGAGGAAGGAGTGGTACCATGAATATCCTTAAGCTTGTGCTGGGTTTTTGTGTTTTCTGTTAAAAGGATGAAGACAAAAAAGCTTTACAGAATCAGATAGAGAGATTAAAAGCTGAATTAGAGAATGAAAAGAAGAAGATGGAGAGGTACTGGGCTTATTGATTCACATGGTGTCTGTCTGTAGCCAAGATACTATCTAACCACATCCAAATTTGTTCCAGGTTTAGAAAAGAAGCTGATCGGATCAACAAAAACTGGGAGAGGAAATTTATCATCCTCAGAAACAGGTATAGTGTATACAGTGTTGATATAGGTATATAGACAAATTCCATTTGTAGAAATACAGCCACTCATCTTTCGGGACAACTGGGACTCTTGTGGGTTATTTTTTGTTGTTGTTCTATATTAATTAATGTTAAATGACCTCACATACTTTTAGTAAGAACTGCAACATGGTTTAAAACAGAAAAGTATTCATAGTCACTTAAAAGAAAGTGGAATTCGGTGCTGGAGAGATGGCTCAGAGGTTAAGGGCACTGACTGCACTTCCAGAGGTCCTGAGTTCAATTCCCAGCAACCATATGGTGGCTCACAACCATCTGTAATGAGATCTGGTGCCCTCTTCTGACCTGCAGTCATACATGCTGTATACATAATAAATAAATAAATCTTAAAAAAGAAAGAAAGAAAGAGGAATTCAACACTCCCATTCTCTAGTTCTTTGTTTCCATCCTGAATGTAGTTCGACCTATCCAGGAATCTTCTTCAGCAGCAGTTTGCACATAATCATGAAAAGTGGTTTACATCATCTTCACAAATTGCTTCATATACTAGGTTCTTTACCCACAATTCCTTAATCTCTCACCCACACTTTACTCACATAATCATTTAATTTCTTCTCCCAAAATTATGTTTGCTTTTTTTTTTAAATGGCAAAAGTGGAACTGTGAAATTCTGGACCAGATATTGTAACACATACCTGTAATCCTAGCACTTGGAAGAATGGAACAAGAGGATTGCTAAGAGTGTGAGGCTAGCCTTGGCTACATAGGGAGTTCAGAGACAGCCTTTACTCTATAAGTGAAACACTGTCTAAGAAAACATGAACAAGAAAGGATGGAAGGAAAGGCCAGGAGGAGAGAGTGAGGAGGGAGTGAAAGAAGAAACTAAAATCCTGAATAACAGTATCTAATTTTTGCATTGAATATAAATGCTATGCAGAGTAAATGCTTCTTCTTTCCTTTGTCCTATCATCTGAACATTTAAAAATGCATTTTCTGTCCACTTGTTTCCTCACTTAATTTCCACCCACATTTTCTTAGCTGTCACATAATTATATTATATCACATAATAACATTCAAGAAACTTAATAGTGAAGGGCAGTGATGGACTGATGTGGGTCAGTATATGCCAAGCTTAAAGCTCATGTATGACATTAATACATTGCAATTTGCTCTGCAGGGCAATAAAACACTACATTTACCCTACATGTCATAAACACATGATATACATCATGTATAAAAATCCTACACCCAATGCCGAAATAGTTAGGACTGGCTAGCAACCAAGATCTCACGTAATACCAGAAACAATTCCAGATGGTGAGCACAAGTCTCCTTCTCAGGTGAAAATTCTTCTTTGTTCTCCTGTTCAGTTCCATGTATCTGCTGGTGACTCTTGTGCTCTGTGAAATGTGTATCCTTTTTATTTTTGGCTGTCTGATACAAGGTATTACTCTAAAGTCCAGGCAGGTCTTGAACTCACAGCAGTCCTCCTGGTGGAAGAAGAGAAATGACTTCCATAGTTGTTGTCTCCTGACTTCCACACAATGTGGCATGTGCATGTCCACACACAAGCACAGAGAGAGTAAAAAAAACAAGAAATGGTACTGCACTTGAAATATATGGAAAAATGGAGCAGGCAGTACCTAGCTACCAAGTGTGAGCAGGGGAAGCAGAGCACACCTGCACATGGGCATGCACACCTATACATGGGCTTGCACATGGGCATGCACACCTGCACATGGGTGTAGCTGGAGTTTTCTCTCTGGGTCCCGCCAAGTCCCAGCAGTCCGACAGCTCACTTATAAAATAAACACACAGACACTTATATTATTTACAAACAGTATGGCCGTGGCAGGCTTCTTGCTAACTGTTCTTATATCTTAAATTAACCCATTTCTATAAATCTATACCTTGCCACGTGGCTCGTGGCTTACCAGCATCTTCACATGCTGCTTGTCATGGTGGTGGCTGGCAGTGTCTCTCTCACTCAGCCTTCCACTTCCCAGAATTTCTCCTCTCTCCTTGTCCTGCCTATACTTCCTGCCTGGCCACTGGCCAATCAGTGTTTTATTTATACAGAATGATATCCACAGCACATGGGCATGCACACCTACACATATTACAAAGAGGGAATGGAGAAGGAATAGACATTTGGTGTTGAGGAATATTAAGTCCACCACGGTCACTCTTTTGTCCCCCAGATGTTCATGCCTGTCCTGCATGCAAAGTGCTATCCCAGGGCACTTTAACTCTTCCTCCCCTCACCCTACTCATCACAGAGTCAGCTCAAGTCTCAACACTTTCTAAGACTCATATCTCAAATCTCAATTCTCATTGTCTAAATTCAGGATCAGTGAGGTTCTGGCTATAAATTCATTCTTACGGACTCCCGAAGCTGTGGACAAGACCTTTTGCTCCCAAGTGCAAAATGAGATGGGCATTGTATTGACACAGCTGTCAATAATACTAATAAACCTTCGTGTTCAAAAAGGGAGGACAGAGGAAGAAATTTCAAAGGTCATTAGCTGTTTTGTTTTTGTTGTTGTTTTTTGTTTTTTTTTCCCTGATGCTGAGGATGGAACCAAGGGCCTTGCCCATGCTAGGCAAGTGTTCTATCACCGAGATACTGCCCCAATATTTTTATTCACTTACAATCACTAGAAAAATCATATCCAGCCACACTCCCAACTCATGTATCACTAACAATGAATCTCCTCATTGCACTATCCACAATTAAAATAAGCTAAATATTTCCTACGTGAGAAGTTGTGATTCTTATTATTTCTGATGTTTAATTTCTCCAATCTTAAGTAGGTGAGAGCCTTCCAAAGATGAAGAACGCACTGTTTTGATCCAATCTTTGATGATTTCCTTGATTTCTAGTAGAATAACATATCTCAGACTCTCCTTGGGTATTTGTTGCCTTAGAGCCAGAAACAGCCATTTCTCAAAAATACCCTCATTCATTTCCATGAGAACCTACAGTCTGGAGGGGTAGTCATTGCTGTTACTGCTATGCTTTTCAGAGCTAGGAAATGTAGGGTTTTGTTTTGTTTTGTTTTGTTTTGTTTTAAGGAAGAAGAAATAAGCTAAAATTAACATTTTACTTGGCAACATTTAAAATATTTCTAATGTGGTCCCTACCCACATGATAAGTACTGGTCTTATCCTATGATGTTCATACATCTTATTATGTTGCTTCTTTTGTTGCAGCTTCCATATTCTAAAGGATGAAATGTTTACTAGACACACACTTTTCCGGCAATTTGCAATGATTGCTGACACCTCCTTCAATTACATTGTAAGTACTTTGAATACATGTGTCTGTGTCTATGAAAGACATATTTATTGAATTCTTATCACATTTTAGGCTCTAGCGATAACACACAACAGTCACTCTACTAGCTACTGAGGGCATAGAACAAAGTGAAGGGCCCCGAAGAGCTCAGTTAGTGTGAAATAGATGTTAGATGTGTGAAAATAAGGCTGTTACAAAGCAGCATGGTGGTTGAGCAGTGATAGAAGTCAGTGCAAATCCCAGAGGATGGGATACTCTTCCTGGGCAGAAGGATCTGCCCATTTGTTCATCTTTGACCACAAGTTCTATGTTGTGGAATATCAAAGCTCAAGTTCAAGTCCCCAGTCACTTCTAAAGGGAAGAAGGTAAGCACCAAGTCATTCATTTTCAGACTCAAAACTGTACTTACCAGATTTACATCACTAGGACAAAATAACTAAGACCTTTGAAGCAAAGCAGTTCACTTAGCTCACAGTTGTAGCCTCAAAGTCCAGATAACATTGTATAGGCTGGTGGCAAGGACTGCACCATTTCATGACAAACAGCAATGGCAGGAGAGTCAAGTGGTCACATCCTGACCCAGGAAGCAGAGAGAACAAGAGAATCCAGGCTTACTCCATGCAACTACCATCTAGTGAAAACCCAATGGTTGCACAAGAACAACAACCTGAGCGCACACCCCAGAGTGACATAAAGACCTCCCACGAGGCACCACCTCATCATGTGTTAGTGGAATGTTAGGGATGTGAACCTTGGTGGCCCAATATACCATATTCAGACCATAGCATAGCACACCTGTAGATCAAGTCCAACGCTAAAATAGACTTTTACTTATCCTGTTTCAATGAGAGAGTCCTGCTAATGAGAGGAAAGATGGCCAATGCAGAAACATATCTGGTCCATTTCTACTAGCCAGTCAGTCAGCATGATACCCCTTTAAACTGCTGATGCCACGCTGTTTTATTTGGATAAGTCAAGCTTTTTTTGTTTTGTTTTTAGAACAGGGTGTAAGAAACAGGCCATAGGGTGTTGCTTTAGGAGGCTTATAGTCTAAAATAAATTTCTTTCCAATTCTTCTCAACATTTTTCACTTTAAGACCATTTTCTAGGTCTAAGTTGTGACAAAGCATTCTGAAGTATTCTGTCAAGATAATATTTTTTAACTAAACCTATTTAGAAACCTGAGGGTTTTAAGAATTGTCTCCTGAGCAGAGCAGTGGTGGTGCAAGTCTTTAATCCCAGCACTCAGGAGGCAGAGGCAGGTGGATCTCTGTGAGTTTGAGGCCAGCCTGGTCCACAAAGCAAGTTCCAGGACATCCAGGGTTGTTACACAGAGAAACCCTGTCTCAAAAACCAAAAAAAAAAAAAAATAAAGAGAGGTAGAATGAAAGAAAGAAAGAAAGAAAGAAAGAAAGAAAGAAAGAAAGAAAGAAAGAAAGAAAGAAAGAGAAAGAAAAGAAAGAAGAAAGAAAAGAAAGAAGAAAGAAAAGAAAAGAAAGGAAGGAAGGAAGAAAAAGAAAAAATGATTTGTCTCCTGAAATATTCCCAAACTAGTCTACACAGAGAAGAAGATGCACAGTATTTTTCTCCTTCTTCTTCTCACTGAAGTTTGCAAATTCACTTGGCATCATCCTCATCTTCGGTGTTTAACCAGCTGGACCAACAGAACAGAAAGTCCCACAAGAAGGCTGTGTCATTCCATCAGACATGTTTAGTGTTTTCTGAGGGCGCTTAGCATCAATGTATCTATTCCTTAAAAATGTACCGCTGGAACTTTTATTTGTTAAATCATATTTCTTAAGTCACCTTAGCCAGTGGTTTATCACATCTGCTGCAAATAAATCAATGACAAAAATCCTTTAACTTTTAGTGCTATGTCCTGTGGCAAGCTAGCAGATAGAGATGTCTGGAAAAACTTCAGGCTTGCTACAGCTTTGCTTTATATGCATTATATCTATGGTGCCATCTTCTCCCCTCAGCCCTATACATACACCCACTTTGCGTTACTAAGACTCCAGAGTCATCAGCAAGCAAGGGGTCTTGCTAAATCACACATTTTAAGTGGATTCTGAGATTTGTCCTCTACCTCTGGGTTAAAGGAGCCTTTGACTACTCTTACATGTATTAGTTAAGTTTGGCAAATGTCCCCAAAGCAAAAGGGAGCTGCAGGATGGGAGACATGGTGTCCATCTTTTCTTAGACTTCCATCTGACAGCATTCTTGATTATACTTTATTTTTTATATTTTATGTGTATGAGTGCCTTGTCTGCATGTGTGTAGATGAACCATATGTGTGCCTACTGCCCAAGAAGGCTGTGGAGTTACCTAGAACTAGAGATACAGGTGACTGTAAGCTGCCACGTGGGGGCTGGGAACCAAACTCAGTTCTCTGAAAGAGTAGCTAGTGCTCTTATCCACTGAGCCATCTTACCAGCTCCTTGATTATATTTTCCACTGGTATGACAACTTTGAGGAATATAAGAGATGGGCTTATTTGGGTTTTAATTTTCTCTCATGTTTTACTAGTTGTAATTTTTCCACGCCATGTTCATGATTCTCTTGGATCTCTTCACAGTCTATTCATTTCCAGTGTCTTCTGCCTTCATCTCCTGAGGTCACATATCCTTGTACATGCATTTTCTATCCCCCTAGTCTCACACCCCATTATGGTACACTCTACCATAAACCTGGCAGAGTTTTCTAACAAGTGTTTTTCACTCACCTATAGTAGGTCAATTGGTTTTCCCCCATTAAACATTTAATCCCACACCCCTTTATGAGATTAGGCTATGGGTATAGGAAAAAATGCATGTAAATACATACATGTGCACGAATATAAAAATAAAGATACTCAACTCACCAAAAGTGAATAAGGAAATAAGAGGGAAAAAACCTAAATTCTAAGCAGTGCACGTGGACCTCAAACTGTTTCTGGTGAGCATGCATAAGGCGCCTTTCACTGTGTCACCCACACCTCCCTCTCATCTTGATTTACTCACAAGCAGGTCACAGTGATGTAGATGTGCTTCTGCTTCAGAAATTCTGGAAGAAAGCCTCTCACTTGTTTTTTCTCTTGCCTTTTTGCCAGTCCATTCTTAGCGATCTTGGCAAACTTCTGGAGCTTACAGCAACTATTTGGGATTGGAAGTGACCTTGTGACTTCTGACCTGTTACTGTGTGATGCCCTTCCATATCTGAAGAGCATTAGTTCAAGGACCACACAGAGGTACCAAGGTCCTTGGATGCTCAATATCTGTATTATTTTTAGAAAGACTTAGTGCTTGAGTGCAATGTTTTACAATCCTCCATAGACTTTAAATCTCTCTAGATTACTTGTACTACCTAATGCAATATATTATGCATTGAATAATTTACATAATTAGTATTATGTAGATGGTTGCCATATTGTATTGCTTAGGGAATAATGACAAGGAAAATGATGTCTATACATGTTCATTACAGAAATAATTTAGAAGGGGTTTTTTTAGTGTTTTTTTCTCGACTGTAACTTGAAGCTGCAAACATAGAGCTATGTCCATGGAGGGCCAACTTGTAGAAAATCCCAAGATGAAGGGATAATTAAAAGAAAGTAGAGTCAGAAGAGACACTGAGGAGAATATCTTTCTTGAATTGTCTTTCAAAACAGCCTCAGTAAAGCAGTGAATCTTTGCTCCTACTTGTTGGTGATGATGGTGCTGATGTTGTTGAGTTGGGGCATCTCTATATTACCCAGCCTAGTCTCAAACGTCTGGGTTTAAACAATCCTGCTTTAGCCACTTGAGTATCTGAGACTCTAGGTGTACACCACCATTCGGGAAAGGATTTCTCCATCTGTATTTGAACAAATAAGAAATTAGAAGCAGGGTTTTCATGTCATAGTTGAGGTGTTAAAGAGTGTGATGACTGTTCTTGGTTGTCAAGTTGACTACATCTGGAATTAACGAAAAGCGAAAAGCCGAGCAGCGGTTACACCTGTGAGATTCCTGATTGAATCATTGAAGTGGAAAGAGCCACCCTAAATCTGGATCTTCTGAGGTGGGAAGATCCACCTTAAATCTGGACCACACCATCTGATGGCAGTCTATATAAAGGACATGGAAGAAGAGGATGCTTGCTCTTTACCTGCTTGCTCTCAATCTTGCTAGCAAGCTCATTCCTTCACTGGCATTACAGCCTATTTCTTTTGGATTCTAGCATGTACCAAAAACCAGCTGAGACATCCAGCCTCTTGGACTGAAAAACTACTGGATTCTTGAACTTTCCATATGGAGAAAGCCATTGTTGGAATAGTCAGACTATATAATCTGTAAACCACTCTAAAAAAAAAAAAAAACTAAATAAATTTTATATACTTAGATTCACTATATCTGTCCTGCTTCTCTAGAGAAACCTGACTAATACAAAGAGCGTCCACATCCCTTTGCTTTGACTGTGATTTCCTCTTGACCCACAGTACCTGCTGCTTGTGTCTTTCAGAGAGTGAAGCCTTTGTATGTACACTCTGCAATGAATTTGTCAGAGACACCATCTCCTACAAGTGTTTATCACTCATCCATGGTAGGTCAATTGTTTTTCCTCCATTAAATATTTAGTCAGTTAATATTATTGAAGCTCAGTAATGAAACTTTTGATTAACATGCAGATGGAGCACAAGTATGTGGATGTGTCCAATGACGAGGTGTCCCTTGCACACTTGCCCAAAGGTAAGAATCTGGGGAGTGGGAGTAGGGGTGTTTCTCATAATGCCAACCTAACATATCTGAGGCCCAGCATCCATCACAGCACCGAAGGAAAGCAATAAGACTCCTTATTAAGGAAAAGATGTTTGAACAGAGAGTGAGTACACAAAAGTAATTAACCTTCATGTCTCCCCCTCTTCCCTCCTCCTCTTCTCAGCCTCAATCTGTAGTCCAGGCTGGCCTAAAACCTCACCGAAGTCCCCCCTCCATCTTGCTTTTCTTGTTTAGCTTAAGGTATTTGGTATTATGGATGAAAGTGGGACTTTTCAGCCAATTTATAAACTTTGTGCATTTCTGGATTCTGACTGCTGCTAGTTGAAAATGAATTTTGTCTTTCTTCAAACTCAGAAACTATCTCAGTTAAAATTTCACTTCTTTTAACTAGACTGCAAAAAAAAAAAAAAAAAAAAAAAAAAAGAATGGAAAAAAATCTAAAAACCAAATCCTGAATTTCTAGTTAAATGTCTATTTATCCAATCTAGTAATTAGCAGAAAAAATAAGACTGTTTTTTGCAAATTTCTCTTTGATCGATCCCTAAAGATGTGGGTTTTTTTACACTAAATTAGATGTGTTTTTTACACTAAAACTTATTTTGTCTATATGAATCTGTAAAACTTTTCTCTGACCTTGGAAACCAAAATAAATCTACGTAAGAGTATTCAGGGTGAGGGCAGATATATGTACCCAGATGGTGGATCTCAGTGGTACAGTGCTTTCTTAGTGAATATGAGATCCCAGGCTCAATCTCCAGGATTGGGAAAAGATAATTCATTATTTAAAGCTTATAAATTTATGGAGCATAGTAAGCAAGTAGAATTAACAAAATATAGCATTGTTATTTTTGAATTATGAGCATTGATTATGACTGATCATTGAATGAGTGATTCATTTGGCATATCTGGACATCTTTAAAAGTAGACTATAGGACATTCAGGCCCGGCGGCAGCCGGCAGAGACATTCAGGCCCAGCGGCGGCCCACAGAGGTAGACAGGCCCGGCGGCAGAGACAAGCAGACGCAGGTAGGCCTGCGGCGGCCTGTGGAGGTAGACGGGCCCAGCAGCAGCCCTCTGAGGTAAACGGGACCGGCGGCAGCGGCCGACAGGGATATTCAGGCCCGGCGGCAGCCGGCAGAGACATTCAGGCCCAGCGGCAGCCCACAGAGGTAGACAGGCCCGGCAGCAGAGACAAGCAGACGCAGGTAGGCCTGCGGCGGGGGCCCGTGGAGGTAGACGGGCCCAGCGGTGGCAGCCGACAGGGATACTCAGACCCGGCGGCAGCCGGCAGAGACATTCAGGCCCAGCGGCAGCCCACAGAGGTAGACGGGCCCAGCAGCAGCCCTCTGAGGTAAACGGACCCGGCGGCAGCGGCCGACAGGGACATTCAGGCCCGGCGGCAGCCGGCAGAGACATTCAGGCCCAGCGGCGGCCCACAGGGGTAGACAGGCCCAGCGGCAGAGACAAGCAGACGCAGGTAGGCCTGTGGTGGCGGCCTGTGGAGGTAGACGGGCCCAGCAGCGGCCCGCTGAGGTAAACGGGCCCGGTGGCAGCGGCCAACAGGGACATTCAGTCCCGGCGGCAGCGGCCGACAGGGACATTCAGTCCCGGCTGCAGCCTGCAGAGACATTCAGGCCCGGTGGCGGCCTCCAGAGGCAGACAGGCCCAGCGGCAGCTGACAGGGACATACAGGCCCGGTGGCGGACTGCAGAGGTAAACAGGCCCAGGGACGGAGACAAGCAGACGCAGAACAGGGACGCCCCTAACCCCAACATCTGGGGAAGAAGCTATCTCGGTGGGTCAGAACCAGAACGAATCTGAACACTCCGTCTGAGAACAACCCAGGGCCCAGCTGCTGATCCTATGAAACCCAACAATTTGGAGGTGTTGGTGAGACTACCCTGCTCAGCTGAAACCCATCTGGGAGAGGATTCAGATGCCTACAGTTTAAAGTCTGAGGAATCAAGATCAGCTGAGGAGTTGACAAATGAACAAAACGTGACCTGGGAACACAGAAGAAGGCGCTATCCAGACACCAAACCAGATCACCAGAATCATAAGTATATAATTCACCGATCGAAATCAGCTGCCCCTGAAGAAATAGCCCAATAGCACCAATTTAACCAAGAACCACTACTAAACCAAGACTAAAAATTAGAACAAGAGAGGCACTCTCAGACACAGACACCACCTGCACCTCACAGAGGAAGAGATGAGTAGACGCCAGTGCAAAAATACAGGCAACAACATAAAGACCTATATGGCAACATCAGAACCTAGTGATTCTACACCTGCAAGACCTAAACATACCATGACAGAAGAAACAGAAGAAATCAACCCTAAAAATGACATTAAGAAGATGATAGAGGCCCTTAAAGAAGAAATAAAACATTCCCTCAATGAGGAAATAAAAACTTTCCTTAAAGAGGAATTGAAAAACTACCTTAAAGAGGAAATAAAAACTTTCCTTAAAGAGGAAATAAAAAACTCCCTTAAAGAGGAAATAAAAACTTCCCTTAAAGAGGAAATGAAAAACTCCATTAAAGAGGAAATAAAAAACTCCCTTAAAGAAATGGAAGAAAAAACGAACAAAAAATGGGAAGAAATCAAATCAAGCCAAGAAAAAGCAATTAAACAGATGAAAGAAACATTCCAAGATCTGAAAAATGAATTTGAGACAATAAAGAAAACACATGCTGAGGGAATGCTGGAAATAGAAACCCTGACAAAACGAACAGGAACTACAGAAACAAGCATAACCAACCGATTGCAAGAAATGGAACAGAGAATCTCTGACTCTGAAGACATGATAGAGAAAATAGATTCGTCAGTCAAAGAAAACAATAAAGACAAAAAAGTCCTAACACAAAACGTCCAGGAAATTTGGGACACCATGAAAAGACCAAACCTAAGAATAATAGGGATAGAAGAAGGAGAAGAATACCAACTCAAAGGCACAGAAAATATATTCAACAAAATCATAGAAGAAAACTTTCCTAACCTAATGAAAGAAATACCTATGAAGATACAAGAAGCTTACAGAACACCGAATAGGCTGGATCCAAAAAAAAAGTCCCCTCACCACATAATAATCAAAACACTAAACACACAGAATAAAGAAAAAATATTAAGAGCTGCAAAGGAAAAGGACCAAGTAACATATAAAGGCAAACCCATCAGAATAACACCAGACTACTCAATAGAGACTATGAAAGCTAGAAGATCATGGACAAACCTCATGCAGACACTAAGAGACCACAGATGCCAACCCAGACTATTATACCCAGCAAAACTCTCAATCACCATAGGCGGAGTAAACAAAATATTCTAGGATAAAACCAGATTTAATCAATACCTGTCCACAAACCCAGCCCTACAGAAAGCACTAGAAGGGAAAATTCAACCCAAAGAAGCTAAACACATCCATGAAAAATCAAGCAATAGATAATCCTACACCAACATACACCACAGAAGGACAACACAACACAACCAAAAAAATAACAGGAATTAACAATCACTGGTCATTAATATCCATCAATATCAATGGTCTCAACTCACCTATAAAAAGACACAGGCTAACAGAATGGATAAGAAAACAGGACCCATCCATATGCTGCATACAAGAAACACACCTTAACTCCAAAGACAGACACTACCTCCGAGTAAAGGGCTGGGAAAATGTTTTCCAAGCAAATGGACCTAAGAAACAAGCTGGTGTAGCTATCCTAATATCTAATAAAATAGACTTCAAACTAAAATCAATCAAAAGAGACCAGGATGGACATTACATATTCATCACGGGAAAAATCCACCAAGATGAAGTCTCGATTCTAAACATTTATGCTCCAAATACAAAAGCACCCACATTCATAAAAGAAACACTACTAAAGTTTAAAACGCACATCAAACCCCACACATTAGTAGTGGGAGATTTTAACACACCACTCTCACCAAAAGATAGATCTACCAGACTGAAACTTAACAAAGAAATAAAGGACCTAACAGATGTTATGACTCAAATGGACCTAATAGATATCTACAGAATATTCCATCCTAACACAAAAGAATATACCTTCTTCTCAGCACCCCATGGAACCTTCTCAAAAATTGACCACATGCTTGGACACAAAACAAATCTCAACAGATACAAAAAAATTGGAATAACCTCCTGTATCTTATCAGACCACCATGCCTTAAAATTAGAACTCAATAACAACAAAAATTATAGAAAACCCACAAACTCATGGAAACTGAATAATGCCCACCTGAAACATCAATGGGTCAAGGAAGAAATAAAGACAGAAATTAAAGAGTTCCTAGAATTCAATGAAAATGAAAGTACAACATACCCAAACTTATGGGACACTATGAAAGCAGTGCTAAGAGGAAAATTCATAGCTCTAAATGCACACATAAAGAAGATGGAGCAATCCCATACCAAGGAATTAACAGCACAACTGAAAGCTCTAGAACAAAAAGAAACAAACTCACCCAGGAGAAATAGACGCCAGGAAATAATCAAATTGAGGGCTGAAATCAACGAAATAGAAAACAAGAGAACAATACAAAAAATCAATGAAACAAAGAGTTGGTTCTTTGAAAAAATCAACAAGATAGACAAACCACTAGCCAAATTAACCAAAAGGCAAAGAGAGAGCACCCAAATTCACAAAATCAGAAATGAAAAGGGAGACATAACAACAGACAATGAGGAAATCCAGAGAATCATCAGATCATACTTCAAAAACCTGTACTCCACAAAAATGGAAAACCAGGAAGAAATGGACAATTTTCTGGATAAATACCAAATACCAAAATTAAATCAAGACCAGATAAACCATTTAAATAGACCAATAACCCCTAAAGAAATAGAAACAGTCATCAAAAGTCTCCCAACTAAAAAAAGCCCAGGACCAGATGGTTTCAGTGCAAAATTCTACCAGACTTTCAAAGTAGAACTAATACCAATCCTCTTCAAAGTGTTCCACACAATAGAAACAGAAGGAACACTACCAAACTCTTTTTATGAGGCTACAATTACCCTGATACCCAAACCACACAAAGATGCAACAAAGAAAGAGAACTACAGACCAATCTCCCTCATGAACATTGATGCAAAAATACTCAACAAAATATTGGCAAACCGAATCCAAGAATACATCAAAACAATCATCCATCACGACCAAGTAGGATTCATCCCAGGGATGCAAGGATGGTTCAACATACGGAAATCAGTCAATGTAATACACCATATAAACAAACTGAAAGAAAAAAAACCACATGATCATCTCCCTAGATGCTGAAAAAGCCTTTGACAAAATCCAACACCCCTTCATGATAAAGGTCTTAGAAAGAATAGGAATACAAGGAACATTTCTAAACATAATAAAAGCAATTTATAGCAAGCCAACAGCAAACATCAAATTAAATGGAGAGAAACTCAAAGCGATACCACTAAATTCAGGAACAAGACAAGGCTGTCCACTCTCCCCATATTTATTCAATATAGTACTAGAAGTTCTAGCTAGAGCAATAAGACAAGAAAAGGAGATCAAAGGGATACAAATTGGCAAGGAAGAAGTCAAACTTTCACTATTTGCAGATGATATGATAGTATACATAAGTGACCCCAAAAACTCTACCAGGGAACTTCTACAGCTGATAAACTCCTTCAGTAAAGTGGCAGGATACAAGATCAACTCAAAAAAATCAGTAGCCCTCCTATACACAAATGATAAAAGGGCTGAGAAAGAAGTCAGAGAAACATCACCCTTTACAATAGCCACAAATAATATAAAATACCTTGGGATAACACTAACTAAACAAGTGAAAGACCTTTTTGATAAGAACTTTAAATCTCTAAAGAAAGAAATTGAAGAAGATATCAGAAAATGGAAGGATCTCCCATGCTCATGGGTAGGTAGGATTAACATAGTAAAAATGGCAATCTTACCAAAAGCAATCTACAGATTCAATGCAATCCCCATCAAAATCCCAACACAATTCTTCACAGACTTGGAAAGAAAAATACTCAACTTTATATGGAAAAACAAAAGACCCAGGATAGCTAAAAGAATCCTATATGATAAAGCAACCCTTGGAGGCATCACCATCCCGGACCTCAAACTCTACTATAGAGCCATAGTAATAAAAACAGCTTGGTACTGGTATAAAAACAGACATACGGACCAATGGAATCGAATTGAAGACCCTGACATTAATCCATGCACATATGAACACCTGGTTTTTGACAAAGGAGCCAAAACTATACAATGGAACAAAGAAAGTATCTTCAACAAATGGTGCTGGCATAACTGGATGTCAATATGTAAAAGATTACAAATAGATCCATATCTGTCACCATGCACAAAACTCAAGTCCAAGTGGATCAAAGACCTAAACATAAATCCAGTTACACTAAACTTAATAGAAAAGAAAATAGGAAGCACTCTTGAACGCATTGGCACTGGAGACCATTTCCTAAATAAAATACCGACAGCACAGACCCTGAGCACAACCATTAATAAATGGGACCTCTCAAAACTGAGAAGCTTTTGCAGGGCAAAAGACACAGTCAATAAGACAAAAAGACAGCCAACAGATTGGGAAAAGATCTTCACCAACCCCACATCTGACAGAGGATTGATCTCCACAATATATAAAGAACTCAAGAAACTAGACATCAAAGCACTGAACAGTCCAATTAAAAAATGGGCTAAAGAGCTAAACAGAGAATTCACAAAACAAGAACTACAAATGGCTGAAAGACATTTAAAGAAATGCTCAACATCCTTAATCATCAGAGAAATGCAAATCAAAACGACTCTGAGATACCACCTTACACCTGTTAGAATGGCTAAGATCAAAAACACCAATGACAACCAATGTTGGAGAGGATGTGGAGCAAAGGGAACACTCCTCCACTGTTGGTGGGAATGTAAACTTGTACAACCACTGTGGAAATCAGTATGGCGGTTTCTCAGAAAATTAGGAATCGAACTACCTCAAGACCCAGCCATACCACTCTTGGCATATACCCAAAGAATGCTGATACATACCATAAAGATACATGCTCATCTATGTTCATAGCAGCACTATTTGTAATAGCCAGAACCTGGAAACAGCCTAGATGCCCATCAACGGAAGAATGGATGAAAAAAATGTGGTACATATACACAATGGAGTACTACTCAGCAGAGAAAAACAATGAAAGCATGAAATTTGCAGGCAAATGGATGGAACTAGAAAAAATCATCCTGAGTGAGGTAACCCAAACCCAGAAAGACAGTTATGGTATGTACTCACTCATTGGTGGATTCTAGATATAAAATGAACAATCAGACCACAACCCATAGAACCATAAAGGCTATATATATATATATATATATATATATATATATATATATATATAGCATGCAGGTCCCTAGGACGACTGTGGCTTATAATAAATTTCAGTTTTACTCAATTATTGAAAAAAAATAGCCAAATGAATAGAAACACATGAACTATGAACCAAAGGCTGAGGGGCTCCCAGCTGGATCAGGCCCTCTGAATAGGTGAGACAGTTGATTGGCTTGATCAGTTTGGGAGGCATCTAGGCAGTGGGACCAAGTCCTGTGCTCAATGCATGAATTGGCTGTTTGAAACCAGGAACTTATGCAGGGACACTTGGCTTAGTCTGGGAGGAAGGGACTGGACCTCCCTGGACTGAGTCTACCAAGTTGATCACAGTCCTCGGGGGAGGACTTGTCCTGGAGGAGGTGGGAATGGACGGTGGGCTGGGGGTAAGGGGAGGGCGTGGGAGGGGGGAGAATAGGGGAACCCATGGCTGATATGTAGAATTGAATGGTATTGTAAAATAAAAAATACATATCACACACACAAAAAAAAAAGTAGACTATAAAACTTTAATGAAACTTTCTGCAAGGGGAAAGCATGTGGTTAGAGCTTAAATCCTGGCCTCTGCAGAAAGTGTGAAGGGTGTCTTTTCCTGGGCATCTGTGCGGTGGGGAAGCTTCCTGTGGTTGTTTCCACCTCTGATATCGGGTTAGTGGTTGTCTTCCTAGGGACAAAGGAATCCTTGAGCAATCACAGTGATGGACACCTCCTCAGGACTGACAGTAGATTACAGCCATGCTCAGATTGGACTCCATAGATTAGGAAACAGCAATGGTTAAAGATGTCAGAATTTAAATAATGAATTAGATCTGTTAAATTGCAAATCCCACCTTATATGGTAAGTTATTTCTAAAATAACTAAATGTGCTTGTGGCTTATCAAAAAAAATATGGATTGGTAAATTTAGAGTTTGTTGTTGACCTGAAGTTTGAATTAGGAAACTGTAGGCTCAGCAGTGCATTCCCAAATAATCCAGTTGAGGACATTGCATCCACAGTGACTTTCCAGGTCTGGAGCTAAAGCTCAGTAGAGAGCCTCTGCCTTGCATTCTCAAGGTGCTAGATCACACACACACACACACACACACACACACACACACACACATCTCTATGTAATCTTTTTCTTTTTTTTTTTTTTTTTTTGGTTTTTCAAGACAGGGTTTCTCTGTGTAGCTTTGCGCCTTTCCTGGAACTCACTTGGTAGACCAGGCTGGCCTCGAACTCACAGAGATCCGCCTGCCTCTGCCTCCCAAGTGCTGGGATTAAAGGTGTGTGCCACCACCACCCAGCCTCTATGTAATCTTAATTGACTTTCCAGAGACCAAAAAAAAAAAATATTTTTCAAGGGCCCACTTAAAGTATTAATAGCACAAATGACTGTACATGGTAAAGCAGCTGAAACAAAGACCCGTGCCTTCCTCATCTTGGAAATGCAAAATGCAGAATTATCTCCACCTAGTCTGCCACAAGTCCTCCAGAGTCATTATTTCACTTTTTGTCATACAAATCAGACTAAATATAAATGCTTTATATGACTATCAGTTTTCAGATAACCATAAAGCTGATGATTCTAGCTATTAATCTACACCATGAAAAATGTTTGCACCATAATGCCGCTGTACAAAAGGAAAAGAAGCAGATCTCTGACAAAGCATTCACACGTTATACTCTTCCTCTCTCTGAAGATAATGCTGGGAAATAACTCAGTTAACCAACATTTCTGGCTAGTTAGTTCCAGATGAGCCAAAATTTACTAAAATCAAAATTCCCGCTTTTAATGAATGAAGACAAACAAATGAACGTAAGAAAGAAAGCTAAATAACTAATTTAATAATTTGAGAAGTGGATAAGTCTCCTCAATAGAATGCAGATTTTAGAGGCAGTAGCTTGTGGATGGATAGTATCCTTGACAAAATGTCAAAGGACCACATTGTCACCACCAAGCAAATCATTCCAAGCTCCCCATCTACTTTGTAGGGTTAAGGAAATAACCTTTGTGGCTCCTAGAAAATAATTTAATATGTTACTAGTATTTTAAAGCACTAATTCACAAATATTAATGTGGTGTTAGATATAAAGTTAATGTGTCTAAACTATAAGCAAATTTTTATCACTTTCTATACCATGAAGAGAGGTGTTCACAGTCATGTATCTGGCAGTGGATTATAAATGGAACTCTCTCTGTGTCCCTCTGTCTCTATCTGTCTCTGTCTCTCTGTCTGCCTCTCTCTCTCTCTCTCTCTCTCTCTCTCTCTCTCTCTCTCTCTCTCTCTCCTCTCTCCCTTTGTGTGTGTGTGTGTGTGTGTGTGTGTGTGTGTGTGTGTGTGTGTGTGTGTTGCATGCACGTGAGTGTATGATATATGTATGGACACTCAGAGGCCAGAGCAGGGCATCAAATGTCTTTCCCTCTCACTCTGATTTATTGCAGTGAGACAGGGTGTCTCATGGGACTGGAGGCTTGTCTTTTGGGCTATGCTGGATGGTCAGTAATTTCTCAGGATCCACCTGTCTCTACTAATGCTGGCATTACAGGCACATGCAGCCATGCCTAGTTTTTTGCCTGATGCTTTGGATCTGAACTCAGATCTTTGTGTGTGCTGAGCAAGGGCTCTTAACCAGTCACTCAAGTCTGCAGCCCCTGGAAATTAGACTCTTTGAAGTCACTGGTTTATATTTTTTGTTATTGTTCAAAATATTCAAATCAATATTAAGATCTAAAGTGCCCCATTGAACATGAAAACAATAACCGTCTCCGTTACAGCGTTCTAAGCCACATCAAAGATTTAAGTTCCTAGGCTGTACTTTCACACCACAGGAGACTCGTTAAAAGTATATACAGCTGACATATAGTAGGAAGAGGTAATATTCTAGATGCTTTTCAGGTGTTAACTCTAATTCTCACAAGCACCCCAGAGGTAGGATTTTCCTTATCAATTTCCTTCACTTAACAAGTGGCTCACGTGAGTACATCAAAGGTTGGCAAACTCTTATGGTTATACCGACAGTGGAACTGGGGGATTCAATCAAGGGACCCAAGAGCATGTGCCAGGCACCCCTAGGCTGGGTTCTGACCCAAAAATGCATACAGGACCAGGTACAGTCTTGTTTTGACAAGATACAGGAGACATTTTGTGATGCATCAGGAAGAGCCAGTGCTTTGGAGGCTGACAGACTCAGGCTCCAATCTCAGTTCTGCTCCTTAATCCCTGGGCAGCTTCCTCTGGCTTTCCTCTGCTGTGTAAGAGCAGAGACAACCCTACCTGGTGCACTCACTAAGAGGATTAAATAGAATAATCTCCTAGAAGACCTATGGAGCTGATCCTCCCATTAGCTTCTCTTCACAAGCCATTTCTGATATGACCCGAGACTCAAGTCTGGCAGATCCATATTTTAATTTACCTTGTGAAAGGAACAAGGCTCTAAGCAGTAAGTGCATAAATTAAAATGATTTCACCTTTGTTTCTCTAATAACTAGTTTTCCATCAGGCATGGGTAAAACTGAAGTTTTACTGAAGTAAAACCGAGGCTAGTGCATACAAGACTTTGAGAAAGAGAATTAAAATAATAACATATAATCAAACCAATGTTAGATCAAGGAAGACCTGCCTAAGCAGGCTGCATGTGACTTCTTTGTTATGAAGTCCTGAGAGTTCTAAAGAGAGCCACAGGGTTTCAGTCATGCAATAGCTAGTTTTAAGAGAAAAAAAAATCTGACTAGTAGAAGGGGAATAAAAAACAGGACACCACACTATCTGCAAAATCTCAAAGCAGTTTTTTACATGGTAGTAATTATCCCAAGAGAGCACAAGTAAGATTATTAATTTGTTTGCTACTTCCCTGTGATAAAATGTGGGATGTGAGTCTCCCATTGTGTGCCCCACACAGCCTCCGGGTCTTATGTACTCAAGCAGACCTTTCTCACAGCCCAGTAATTAGGTGTTATTGACATTGTAATCTCTGGAAATGTTCTTAATGAGCCCAAAAGACACGAATCCCATAGATAAAACCTCAAAGTAACTGGCTGTGTACGCACCTTGTCAGGAAGAGAAGGCTCAAACATCAGTATCTGCATCAGGGGAGACCCATACTGGAGTCTAGATTACCTTGTAGAGTTGATTTTCTGGGATTTCTGGGAAAGAAATACCCAATAGGTTTCTTGAAAGCTTTTGAAGAATAGTAGAATAACCATAATATATTTGATAAAAAAAAAAAATTAGGATCTTTTCACCCTTTAAAACTTGGGGCCTGAGGACAGTTTCTTCAAAGTCTTTTTCCCACCACTTGGCAAGACTAAATGTCAATTAAAAGTTTAGTTTAGTTGCACCTGAATCTGTTTTAAATACAAAAATGGTTTGTTTGTTATTTAAATCACACAAAGAGCTGGAGAGATGCCTCAGCAGTTAAAAGCACTTATGCTCTTCCAGAGGACCTGTGTTTAATTCCCAGCACCCACATAACAGTTCACAAGTGTCTGTAACTCTAGTTCCAGGAGATTCAACACCCTCACACAGACACACATGCAGGCAAAACACTAATGCACATAAAATAAAAATAAGTCAGACATGTGCTTAAAAGAACAAAAAAAAATTGGAACTTAAGACAAAAGATAAGCAATTTTAAGCTATGTAAAATTAAAATCCAGCAAGTTGGTGTTAGTTTACATATCAATTCTAGACTCTCAACTATAGTTAATAGAATTTTAAAGATTAGTCAAATTCACACTCAAATTTGTATTTTAAAATATAACTGCATGTAAAACTGATACAGAACATCTTTTAGTTTCTAACTAACGGCTATAAACATCATGTTTATATAGGCTGGGCAAGGGCACACACCTATAATCCCAGCACTTGGGAGGTGAGATGGGAGAATCACTGTGAGTTTGAGGTACAGCCTTGGGTATAAAGTGAGACCCTGTCTCAAGCAACAACAAATTTAGATGGAATTAGCCAGTGAATTATAATTAACACCAGTACTAACCTACTTTTCTAGGTCTAGAGTACAAAGAGGCTATAAATGTTGACAATGTTGATGCTACCAACTTTTATAGTGTTTCCTCGATTATTGAAACACTAAATTAGTAAATTACATGTCATCTTTGTCTTAGAGATTTAAGCGGATTCTCTTTCTTTGAGAATTTTCCTTGTTTTTCATGCATTTATTCTGAGAGATCTTTTCTGCTTGAGACCATAAACTTTAGAGTGTTAAGCCGGGCGGTGGTGGCGCACGCCTTTAATCCCAGCACTCGGAAGGCAGAGCCAGGTGGATCTCTGTGAGTTCGAGGCCAGCCTGGACTACCAAGTGAGTTCCAGGAAAAGGCGCAAAGCTACACAGAGAAACCCTGTCTCGAAAAACCAAAAAAAAAAAAAAAAAAAAACTCAGTGTCTCACATGAGTTGTTTGCATCCAACTCTTGTCCTCGGGCTCATAAGGCAAGTACTCCACCAATGAGCTGTCTTCCCAGCCCTCAGGACTACTTTCCAATAGGTGAATGTTATGTTTAGAAGTGCGATTTTTTTATAGACGTGTGGAGATGGAAGTTTCTCGGTCCCGCCAGGCCCCACAGTCGGGACAGATCTCTCCCACCTGTGGTCCTATAGCTGCTTATAAAATAATTACACAGAGGCTTATATTAATTTCAAACTACGTGGCCTATGGCTCCGGCTTCTATTAACTAGCTCTTTCAACTTAATTCAACCCATTCCTATTAGTCTGTGTCTTGCCACGTGGCGTCGTGGATTAGCGGTGCTTTCACATCTTGCTTCTTGGGTGGCTGGATCACGTCTTCCTCTCACTCTGCCTTTCTCTCTCTCTCTCTCTCTCTCTCTCTCTCTCTCTCTCTCTCTCTCTCTTGGATTTTCCTACCTGACTGTAAGCTTTCTTGTCATAGGCCAAAACAGCTTTATTTATTAGTCAATGGGAGCAACACGTATTCACAGCATACAGAGACATCCCACAGCAGACATGTATATACTTCTATCATCTTACTTTTATATTTCCTGAAATTTATATTACTTCCTAGTGTGCTTTTCACTATTTCCTTTGAATTGACAACATTTTCTGCTTTTTAAAACTTGAGGTACTCTTTATTTTCTTTAAATAAATACATTGGCATATGTGTATATTTTAATATCTGTGCCTGCTGAAAGTGCCATTGCTTCAAAACCTGTTTAGTGGGAGTCTAGTGATGGCAGATTCTATGTGCATTTTTTAACTCATTATTGGTGGGAGTTTAACAAGATGTGAAATCCTAGGTTGGCAATGTATTAGTTTCCTCTTGTTGCTGTGACAAAGTATGCCTCCCCCCAGAAAGATGCAAACTTAAGAGCCAAAGGGTTTATTTGGCTCACAGTTTGGGCATACAGTTCACCACAGCAAGGAAGTCAGGGAAGCCGGGGCTGACGGGAGCTGAAGGAGAAAGGAGTGCTAACAGTGTTTGGCTCACTTCCGCTTTACTCGGTCCACACAATGGTATCAGCTCACTTCCGCTTTACTCGGTCCACACAATGGTATCAGCTCACTTCCGCTTGACTCAGTCCATGCGATGGTATCACTGTAGGTAAGGGGGAGGGGGTGACACACCTCAGTTCACCAAATCTCCAGTCGGTCTCAGGTGTGCTTGGAGGCATATCTCCTAGGAAACTCTAGACTCTTTCGTGTTGACAAGCGATATTAGCCATCCCAGGCAGCTATTTTCCCTCCATACTTTGCCATTTTATCAGTGCCTTTGAGCCACTGCACAGGGTTCTGGGAAGTTAGGTGGCAATTTGTCAATAGTTTGTGGGCTTTCTCCACTTCTTTATGGTTTACTCATTATTCTCTGTGTTTATTACCTCTACGATCTATTCAGCTCTGTATTAGTTGCTGTCACTATAGACAATGGGGTTGAGATGAGATGATGTATGTGTTTGTTTACTTATAGAAAATTCTCAGCTGTTTTTCAAATATTGCTTTTTCAACATGCAACATACTCTAAGTTATTTTACCCTGAAACATCTCTCAATCTATTCTCCAGTCTCCAAATCCACATGATTTTTATGTTTCACTATTGTAAACATAAGTGTATGCTTCAATACTGTTTTCCAGTTTTCTAATTCTCTCTTCAGCTGTACCAATTTAAACCATGTTTCAGTCCCTAACTTTACTTTCATATTTCCAAGACATTTGATTTTCAATTGGCTTTTTGTTGTATCTATTCTTTCATATGCTGTCGTGTCATAATTTGGACATAATTTTGTTTTTGTTTTTAATGGACAATATCAATTATCTCATTGAACATAAATACACATTTTAAGTCATTTTCAGGCTATTTCATTACCTTGAATTTATCTGCAGTGGATATAGTTCTGACAACTATTATCTTACTATTGTTCTTGTTTTGTATTATAAACCAGTGTTTATTTTGAAATTTTGGTTTGTAGTTATAAATGTCTCTCTCCACCTATCCCTCTCTAGCCTCCCTTTTTTCTCTATCTTCCTCTCTCTCTCCATAGTAACCTCATTTTAACTTGATCATCTACAATGATTCTATCTCCAATAGGGTCACATGGAAGCACTGGGGTGCTATAATTTAGATTTTGAAAGTCCCCCAAAGTCCAGTGTTAAAGGCCTATTATGTATTGAGAAGTGAGACTAGACTTAGTGGGAGGTTTAGCTTTATTGGTGACATGTCCTTAGGGGACATTGTGAACCACTGGCCTCCAGCATTCTTAATCCACTCTGACTAGAAGGAGGGCCGCTTTGCTCCACTAGACATACCTTTTCCTGATACTGCCATATCTTCAAAGAGTAGGGTCAGTGGATGGTGGGGTGACTCTGAAACCACATTACAGAATAAGCTTACCTTCCTCCTTGGTGAGCTTCCTCGGGTATTGTGCAGTAGGTAACATATAGTGTTGTAAGAAAAAAACTTACAAACACAAGGGGTCTCACTACAGCATTAAGCTCCCTCCTTCACCCCAAAACAATTCTATATATTCAAATTAGTTTTCCTTACATTGTAGACCAAGGGCACGTCATTTGATTTAAGCTTTATTTATACAGTCTGTCCTAAGGATGTTGATAGTCATAGTCATTGTTGTCTTCTGCATCAAAATTATACCTTGAATATATGTTTTTAAAAAGAATTTTTTAATGAACATTTCCAGGCTGGGAGCATAGGTTAGTATAAGATCATTCACCTTGTATGTGTTCAGTACTCAGTACCACAAAGACACACGCACATATACAGAGAGAGAGAGAAAGAGAGAGAGAGAGAGAGAGAGAGAGAGAGAGAGAGAGAGAGAGAGAACACACACAATATACACACAGGAACACACACACAAACACACTCATAGACAAACACAACCCGCGCCTGTTCACAATTAGTCTATTGCAGTTTTAAAGGACTTTGTACCCATTCTGTCTGAAACATGATTCCTATTTCAAAAAGAGCATGTGTATGGATTGAATTATGCCCAATCCTACCCCTCCACCAATACAAAACAACAAAACCCAATAAAACTCCAAACTTGTTTCTTGTGAATTATATCTTCTTAGCTATAATAGGGTCTTCTACGTATACTCAAGTTGAGATGAAGTTATTAGCTGGGCAGCAATGAAATCGATACTTTTCTGCTTTTTCTAAAAGCTGCTGACCTCTCATTTGGGTCCACAGGCAACTAAAACAGATTGAAAGCATAACACATCTTCCTTTATTTGTGTCTGTCTTACTTTAGCTGATGGCACAGAGTTAAGTCACTGCCCTTAACTTTCCCTCTTGAGTGACCTTTGGATCTAGGTACAGCGACGTTTCACGGAACAGAACGAGCCCTGAAACCAATGACAATGATTAGCAGTGAGGGCAAGGTTGCATCTTGGAGCAGAAGTAATCATCTAAGAACCTCTGCCTTATCCCTTCAAGCAATAATGACTTCTTTGGACCACACTGAAGTACTAGAACTAAGACAGCATTCAAGGAGACTGCACCTTTTTCGAGACTGCTTAATCATGTATACTTCTTGCCCCTTGGCACACATTTTCCTCCATTTAAACTTAAAGGTTGTGTCTATAACCTGAAGATAAACTTGGAGTCAATCGACCCCTTTACTTGTTCTTCCCAGTGTGGCCATATTGAATAAATCTCCTTCCTCTGTTTTTCCCAATTACCTGTCCCTTCAATTGGTATATAGGAGACAGCTGATAGAACCCAGCTTGTTGATGCTTCCAGACTCTGGCTTTTACCCTAAAATCTCTGGTTATACCAAATCAGTATATCTGGTGTCAGTATTAGAGAAAAACACTCTATAAACACTCAGCACTCCCAGGGAAAGCACTGAGTTATGACAAATTGGGCTGAGGGAGAGAAGAGAAAGAAAAGAGAGGGTGGAGAAAGGGAAGAAAGGAAGGGGCAGGGAGAGAAAAGGAAGTCAGAAGAGGGAGATTGGCATGATTCAACTGCAAGTAAGAAATACATGGTTGGTAGCCATCATCAGCAGTAGTAGAGAGGCAAAGAGGGCATGCACCCCGTCTCAAAGGAAACATGGCTTTCTGACATCAGATGCTTGGGTTTTAGACTTACAGTCTATAGAACTATAAAATAATACATTTCTATTAAGCCAACCAACTTGGGAAATATGGGGGTCTTAGTAAGTATCCTTCACAGGTTCATGTATTGAGTATTTTGTACCCCATCTGTGTTGCGGGCCGCAGGAATATATCATAAGAACTCAGCTGGTTATGGCAAAGTCACTACCTGGAGGGATCATGGAATTCCTCCAGAGGAAGCCAAATCCCAAGGAGTTTTTGGTGTTACTTGGCTTGTTATATATCAGCTGTATTCTGTTATGAAAATCATGTGTGCCTTCATAGCTTTCCCAATTGACTTTTCCCTAAGAAGGACTAACAGTGTAGACTGAGCACTCTCTGGACATACACATTCCAGGTAATTTGGAGAACAGCCTCAGGGAAAGGCTTTCTCTGGAATCAGATATCTCCCTTGGCCACTTTCAAGGACTACAGGAAACACCACCCAGGTGGACGCCCAACTGCCAAGGACTAACAATGATAACAGCCCACCTGAAAGTTTCCTGACTTAAATTCCACAAGGAGACATCACCCAGGTGGTCACCCAATTTCCGAGGATTAACAGTGATAACAGCCCACAGGCGAGTCTCCTGACTTAAGGTAAATTCCACAAGGAGACACTGCCCAAGTCAGGTAGACATTAAGTAACAGCTTTACACAATTTAGCTCAGACCCCTCCTTTCTTACAGCCTTACTAACTTTATAGACCTCTAGCTACTTACCTAACCACTTCTAGGAATATTTAGATAAACTTCTGTGCTAACAGCTATGCTCAGCCAGAACTCCCAGTTCAAGTCTCCCTGTAATTATCATTATTGGTAGCATCCGGCCAGGTCCATCACCGGATGGAGGAAAGTACCTTATCAGAGTTACCTCTGTACTCTCTAAGAACAGACTTAAGCATCCAGGTTACCTGTTTGAGAAGGGCTGGCGGATGTGTCAATTAAGCCTATTCTTATCACCCCTCCATTTGACCCTGGAAGCCTGGCTCTGCACTGCTAAGGAAATACTGCTTGTAAGTGTATATATACCAGAACTCCCAGGGCAGGAGAGGACAGAGAAGAGAAGAGAATGGAAGAACGAGATGGGTAAGAACTTGAGAGGAACGAGCTGAGATGGGGAAGAACTAGATTGAAGAGCAAAAAGAGAGGACTAGAGGAACGAGATGGAAGATGAGGAAGAGCCAGATGGGGAAGAACAAGATGAGGAAGAGCCAGATGCGAGAGAAGGAGATGGGAGAGAAGCGGATGGGGGAAAGAACTAGATAAATGAGAACCTAGAAGGGACAGAACTAGATGAAGGAATTAAGATAGAACCTAGAGGGGACAGTAGATAAATACAGAGAGAAATCAGGCAAGAAAGGAGCTAGACATGAGAACAGAACTGAAGCTGTGTATAAAGGATGTTATGCCAGAGGAATTAAAGCAAGTGGACTATAGAACTCGGTGTGCTGCGATTATATTTCTTGATTAATAGTCCTCGCCGTCAGTAGTTCTCTCTCCTGAGCCCCTGGGATGTATAATATTGAGGCTGGTTCTTCTAATATTATACAAGACATCTGGTGGCAGCTTAGGGAGGTTATAGAGCCTTTGGAAGGAGAAGCTCTATTGGAGAATGTACATCACAGGGGGTGGGATAGGTCTTGAGGGTTTGTAGACTCACCCTTTCCTTCCTGTGTTCCATCCCTCCCTCTCCTTCCTGTGTGCGGATAAAACTTTGATCAGCCAGCTATCTGTTCAGGCCTTCCCCGCCATGATGGACTCCATTCCTCTGGACTCATGAAACAAAATAAACTCTTCCTTAAGTTGCTCCTCTTAGAATATTTTATTGCAACAGAAAGGTGACTAAGACAGAAATTGGAACCAGGAAAGTAAAGTTACTGTGCAGAATCTGACATGTTAGTTTTAAGAGGAATGAGGAAGACTTTAGAAACAAAGAAGACTTTATAATGTTGGACCAGAAAACCATTGAATGTTGTGAGCTGAGCTTTCCTGGTCATTCTAGTAGGAGCCTTGAAGACTGTAATGCTGAGAGCTATGTGAACAGTGGAATTGTAGGGAAAGGGGGCTGGCTAAAGAAACCCACCCTGACCCTGGAGCCCAGAACTAGGGAAAGATGGCTCAGATCAGGGCAGAAAAAAACAGTTTGGCTCAGTCAGATCAGAGCCATCTCTTCCCCTGGTCAATGGACTTGTGAAACCAACCAATCACAGAGAAGGACAGTAAAACCCTGGGCCCCAAGTCCACCCCTGGTTGCCTCCACCCCCAAGACATCCTATGTAAACTGTCCTACCAGTTCAGTGTTTAAAAAGGCTGTTCTCTCCACCCTGGTAGAGGGAGCTACTCTCCTGGATTCCTCCTTCCCAAATAAATCTCTTTCTCAAGAGTTTTGGGTGTGAAGATCCTTGCTGAGACATCCCTCAGTAAACAAAACAAGGGAAAGCTGAAAGAGCAGAGCAAGGAGGAGCTGAACAGAAGAAGATCTTTGCTGAGAAGACTCTCAGTGGACAGAGCAAGAGAGAGCTGAAAAAGTAACACTTTTCTCCGGAGCCTGAGGAGATTGCTACATTTCTGTAGGGGTTTTCCCTTTTGCAGAGTGAAGCAAAAGAAGCAGCATCTTAGGCTGGAGAAGCTGAGCTCTGCTAGGAAGCCCCCTTAAGTGAGGGCTGAGCAAAGCTCAGCTGTAGTGGCTCTCCAGGAAAGGAGCAGAATTGCTATATCCTGCAGGGAGACCATCCCCCATCACACCAGGTATACCCTGACTTTCCCGAACAGTCAGGATAACCTTCCCTACTGAAGCAATTCCAGGCCTGACTTTCCCAAGAAGTCAGAAAAATTTCCTTTCCAGGGTTGGGCTGCTTCTTTGCAGTTTCATCCATCAGAACTGTGCTAAACAGCTCCAGGAGTCCAGGATACTTTCGGGGCAGAGCTGTTGTTCTGAGCAGCTCGAGGTATCCAGGACACCTCACCTTCCAGGGTCTCCTTGCAGTTCAGCCATCAGAGCTGTCCTAAGCAGCTCAAGGTGTTAACTGACTCCCCAGGTAGTCAGGACACCTTTGCCCAGAGTTGCAAAGCTCACATTTTGGTGCAGAAATCTGGGACCAAACGCACAGAGATGCAACAAATTCACTTGCAGGAATCTCAGATAATGAGGTTTCAGAAGGGCAGAAGAACTCTATTGGCAACTGAGATAGAGGCCATTCATGTGATATTTTGGCAAAGAATCTGGCTATTTCCTGCCCATGCCCTGAAAAGTTACCTGAAGATAAATTTAAAAACAATGAACTAATTTATCTTGTGGAAGAAATTTTACAACTGCATAGCATTGAGTCTGTGATGTGGTTATTACTGATTACCTTACGCAGACATACAATGAAAAAGAGCAATAAGCAGGGCAAAAATAAATGAAAACTGCTGTGTGGAGAAGAAAAGAACATTAGGAAGCATTGCAATCACAGCTGTGTGTTATGGAATATTTGTTTAAATATACAAAGATGTGTTGATTTATTTGTGTAAAGATATGTTGCATTTGTTTAACTATGTAAAGATGTGTTGCATTTGTTTAATTGTATAAAGATACGTTGCTCTTTTACCTTGCCTGCCTATGGCACCCGATTGATCTAATAAAAAACTGAATGGCCAATAACAAGGGAGGAGGTATAGGCCAGACTTTGGGGCAGGGAGAGTAAGTAGAAGGAGGAAAGAGAGGAGAAAGAGAAAGAGAGGGGGGGGGAGACACCAGGGAGATGCTAGGGGTCAGACAGACAGACACAGAGGAAGCAGAAAAGTAGGACATACAGAAGGAAAGAAAGGTAAAAAGCCCCAAGGCAAAATATAGATGAATAGAAACCGGTTAAATTAAGTTAAAAGAGCTGGTGGGACAAACCTAGGCTAAAGGTGAGCATTCATAATTAATAATAAGTCTCCGTGTCTTTATTTGGGAGCTGGTTGGTGGCCCAAAGAAAATTCCAACTACAGTTGTGTTTAAAGAGAGGCTGTGGTTCTTAAGGAGACTAGCACAATTAAAGGGAAGCCTTCTGCTCTTCATTGAGAAGATAGGAAAGTACCTTCCAGGAAAAACAACACTTGGTTAAGCCTCCACCTTATGAAAGAGAGCTAGGGGGTTGCTTATTCGTAGAAAGCAGTTGCTTCAGTATCCCAGTGTTGGTGCAACTGTGGTCTACAAGGCCCAGGTACAGCCCATGCTGGCAGCCAAACGTAGCAGTGTTATCCATGAGGTACTAGTTTTGGAGACAAGAAAAATGTACGGTTGAGGGAGTTCTGGATTCTTCCTCTGTAGTTTCAGGAAGCTGCTAGAGCCAAGAAACGTGTGACAGGGTCACAGTTCTTTCAAAGATACCCCGAGAAGCCATTGAACAAAGCTGTTATACTTGTGGTAGAGACCTCAAATTTTTGGAGATGCCAGAATCATGAGACATCCTCTACCAAGGAGAGTTGCATACAGGGAGTGGGAGCAGTCCAAGGTAGATGTTTATATCTCAGGCAGCAAAACTTGGGGGAGAGAACCACCTAAGCCCTTTGAAATCAAAGCCGCAGATGCTGAACATGGAACTACAGGATTCAGTGTTTGCCCACCATCCTGTGCTCTACTCTTTCCTCATTATGCTTCCATTCCTCTTTTTTTTTTTTTTTTTTTGAATGTTAATGTATCTAATATGTCATTGTATGCTGGGAGTATGTAAATTGTCCTGTTTAACTGGGAGGGTCATGGTTAAAAAATTACCTTCAGTCTTAGAAGAGACTTTGAACTTTTGAATAGTATTGAGACTGTTAAAAACTATGGGAACTTTTGAAGTTAGATTAAATGTATTTTGCAGTATGATATGATGATATGACAATGACCATGAGCCTTTGGGGACCTGGGGTGGAATATGGTGGTTTGAATGAGAAACATCCCCTACTGGCTTGGTCCCCCACTGGAGGTGTTTATTGGAGAGGTTACAGAAACCTTAGGTAGAATCTTGCTGGAGGAGTTAAATAACTGGGTGGGGGGCTGAAGCTTGCAGCCTCTCCTCACTTCCCCCCCTCTCTCTCTTCCCCCCTCCCTCTCCCTGTCTCCTCTCTCTTTCTGCTTCCCGTGTGTGAATGAAAATGTCATGCCTTCCCCACCAAGATGGACTCCATCCCTCTGGAACCCTAAGCAAAAATGAACACTTTCTTCCTTCAGTCTCTTTTGTCAGAATGTATTACAACAACAGAAAAGTAACAGATACATGAAACAAGCCCAGGATAACTCTATAACAATGTAAGACACCCATGTTAGATAGATTATACTCTGCCAACCAAGGTGAGGGATCTAATATTTCCATTTTGCCTCACAAAGAGATAGTAAGGAGTCCCACCATTTGCTACCTGCCATGATGAAACAATTGCTTCTTGCTTGCTTAGAACACTACTGATCCCCAGCTTCGAGACTTTCTTAAGCAATTAGAATTCAAAGGGAGTAAGACTCCAACGTGAATGTATTTGCTGCATCCCTGGCAGTTAATACATTAACAAATGCTTGACAAAATTGGACTGCAGTGCCTGGGGAGTTGGCTCAGTTAGTAGTGCTTGCCTGGCAAGAATGAGCACCTTGATTTAATCCCAGAAAGCATGAAAAAGTGTTAGGCATTATGGCTTTCACTTGTCCACCCAGAGCTGGAGAAATGGAGATGGGAGGATCTTCAGACTCACTGGCCAAACAGCTTACCCTACTTGGTGAGCTCCAAACAGACCCCTCTCAAAGTAGGTGGGTGGCATTACTAAAAACAACACATGTATATACTTGTTTGCCTGTGTACCCACACACAAGGACACACACATACACAAGAAAATTGAGTCTCAAGTTCATTACCTTGAGGTTCTATTTGATACAGCAAGGTTATGTTCTCTTAGTATCCCTAACTGTCGTCTCACTAAAGAAAGCATCCATGGTGGATTCTTCCTGAAAATGTGACCAGGCACCATTCTCTCCTCTCCCATCAAGCTACTGCTGATGTTCCCCTTTCCTTTCTGTGGAAATCAACCTGGGAGAAATACCTGCTGTCTCCCCTCACTCAGCGTGTACATGCCTACAGACTCTGGACTGCCTATTACTCTCTGAACTGCCCTTGCTTTGAGTTGAGCATCAGATGTCAGAGTCACCAAGGATCTCACTCTTTGGCTCCCCCACTTAATACTTTGTTATTTCTTCTTTGAACCTTTAATAGATCTCTATGGCTTTCAGGCTGAAATCAAGTTCTAGTTAAGCAGGAAGGGCTATTCACAGCCCCTGCCTCTCCCCTGCATGGGCTCTCTAGCTGGTCCCAGCAAATAATGTGCAGTTTTCTGCTATTTGGGGCAATGCTGGCCTTCTGACCTTTTGTAGATGTCTTTACCCAAGTGGCTGGTCTTCTCCATGGCTGCTGAATTCATTAGTATTCAGTTGACTATGAGCAGCCTCACTTAGGCAGTCTGCAGAGCTAATGAGCTACTCATCATCAAGTAGGCTAATTCAGGCTTGTTCAAGATGGACTTGGGGTTCTCAAGAACAGGCGAGAGTCAACTCTGCGTGAAAGGTTTGTTCAAATTTCTATTGGCCTCACCCTTTGCTCTCTTGTCAGATCAGTCAAATAAGATTATGTGGCCAAGACTAAGGTTAATGTGGGAGAAAACCACCAATGCTGTGGGTTCTAAGGTGCCACATTACCTTCTAGCTTTCACCTTCTCCTTCTCCATTCATTCATTCATTCATTCATTCATTCATTCATTCCTTTATCCCACAGACTTTAGGAACATCTACTGTAATCAAAGCTGGTGGCTAGGTACTAAGGACACAGAGAATTTTCTGGGGCTTGGAATTTATATTCTGTGACAGTCATCAAGACCAGCACATTCAGTAGAAGTCAGGATTACAAAGGTCCCAGGAGGTAGGCTAGCATTCTCTGCATTCAGCATCATTTCCACAGAAGTTGCTTTCTGGTTGCTCAGGATTGCTTATCAACATCCCTGGATACCTAGGATTGCCTATCAATAGCTTCTCCCCCCTAAGAGCAACCCAGAACTGAAATACAGAAGACAAAAGTCAAAAGTTTTTAAGAATATATTTTTTAACATTTTAACTAGGAGAAAACATCACATTTGTTTCCTCATATATAGTTCAAACATATAATTATGTAATGTCAGCATTTCCACTAAATATCTCAAAGTCAAAGGTAGGAGCCAGGTGGGAATGGCAATAGTGTGATCCTGAGCCCCACCCCACCCCCATGGGAATGGCAACAACATAATGCTGAAGCCCCCAAACTGTTCGCTTGTTTATAGAAATAGCTGCTTGTGACTTCGAATTCATACGTGCAGAAATTACATAGACCAAAAGTCCAATGAAAACCTTCTCAAAAGAACTCCTGGAAAGTCTCCCTATTAAGGAGATTCCTTGTTCTCTTCAATGAGGACAGATCACATTAGGAGCCTGGCCTCTCTTCGGGGGAGGGGGTACAGAGTGGGGCTTCATTTTCTCACAAAAGGCGCAATGTGAAGCGCATCTGTGAACACTGCATAATTTGTTATGTTCTACAAAGAGGTGGGTTTTTGTTATCCACACCCCAGAGCTGTTGGGCACTGCTTCCCCCATGATCTCTATTCAGGTCCTGCAAAGAAACCGGGCTTCAAAAAGTGAAAGGAAAGGAAAATTTTTCCTTAAAAATTAGATACAGATTATCACTTCAAAATGCAGGGGGGAATCTTACAAGTGATGGTTTGTGGATTAGCTTTGCAATGGACATCCAGCCCTTTCTAAAAAAGCGTACTAGCGGTGGTCAACTGTGACAAATGTGGTTTATTACTCTCCGAACTGCACTGTGGCTACCCATCTAATGTAAATGAGGAATGTGGAGTGAACTTGAACTGCTTCTTGGACATGAATGACCAGAGAATTTATTTGATGAAACATTAAAGGCTAAATATGGTAACTGTCTCTTTGATGGTTTGGTATAATCAGTTCTTTCGTTCATTAACATATCTTTCATCGTTTTGGTTATTACTCTTTTCTGGTAATTACATAGCAACCTAAATGAAATGGCAAAGACAAAAAAAAGTTTATGTACAATAGTTAAAAAATAATAGCAACCTTATATTTTGTGGTAAATATTCACATTTTTATGTAATTAACTCTTTTAAAAAGTGTTTTCAAGTACAAGAAGGAATTAGTTGATAAAAATATGGATATATTCACTGTTGAATGTGCCACTCTCTGGATGAATTTTAAAATGTCTTCTGTTTTTTCAATAAGAAAAACAGGCTTCCTGACATGGACTTATTATTCACCAGACCATTTCCCTTCCTATGATAACTGGGCAGCATGAACTCTCACTGGGGGCATATCCTCGGCAATCCCTAACGACACTATGTAGGCAAGGTACCATGGTATGGCAACATTTCCTCTCCTTATGTGTCTAGTCACATTTAAGATAGGAGATGCTTTATCCCCAATAACTAATGCTAAGGTAGTGTGTGTGTGTGTGTGTGTGTGTGTGTGTGTGTGTGTGTGTGTGTGTGGTGTTTAAATATTATCTTTTAAATCACCCACAGAAACTCTAAGAATAAATTATAAAATCATGTTTCATGTTACTAGTGACTCTTTAAATGAAATTTCGCATTGAAACTTTGTCATTAAAACAGAAAGGCCTTTTAGTTGTGTCCATACAAGCATAATAAATTGTATATGTTTGTGATACTGAATGACTCTTGCCCATATGCTCCACTGCAAAGCTACATGAATGAGGCATTTACCAAATCAGGCCCACCACATTAAACAGAAAAACAATCTTTATCCATGGTAACTTATCAGTTTCAATTAATCAACCTTAACAATGGAAATTCTGATGTGTTCAAGCAACTTGAAAGCAATAGGTCATCTCCAGGGCAGCCATGTTGTGTCTTTGTGCCTATGGTTTCAAACAAAGCAACATCTCCAATAAATAGACATACATATACATACGTGTGCATATATATATACATACGTATGGACAGTTCCAGCTGTGCTGTGCAGTTCCAACAAAAATGCATGTGGACTGTATATGATTTTTTTATCATGGCAAATGTAATTGTCTGCCTTGGAGTATCACTTTTTGAGCTCTGCAAGTTTAAACAAAAGGAAAGAAATCTCCATTGGATGACTATCCTTTCAGTTTCTGTGCTGCTATGTGAATAGCATTGTGCAAACCATTCCAATGGTTTTGAAAAGGGGTAACCATTGGTTTGATTTGGTTACACGGTTTAGTAAAGAGCTCCCTCCCACTGCCTTAGGGTCTGTGAAAGGTCTGTGACCTGTTTAGAACTGCCAAGTGAAATGTCATGTCGCCCCTCCCAAATGGGAGTATCTGCATTCATTTGATCAGTATAAAAAATGATTGGGGATGGTGAGATCACTGCTTTTGAATTGCAATTTATAGCAGTTTACAAAAATGCACATTGTTGGAAAAGAAAACATGGAAGTGTTTCTTTCTAAATTGCATTACCTGTGAAATGTCATTAGTCTTTTAAGGATATTTACATCCCTTTTTTTTATTATTTGAGAGACCTGCATTGATTAAAGAAAATCAGAATATTGTGGGTTTTCTTAACTTACATTTTTGTCTTACTAGTAGAATTTAGGGGGAGGGGGAATGCGTCTGTGTTGGAGTTCTTAGGGTAAACAGGACTTCTTATCAAGCCCATTTACTAATCCCAGGACATAAGCTTTGCTAATGAGAAAAATCCCCAATTATCTTTCACAGAAAGTAGGAGAGATTCATTGTGGGTAAATGCCTTGACTGCTGATTTCTAACAGAGAGGCTGAAATCTCTGGTTTGCTTGGCTCTCCCAGTTTCCATCATTCTGTCAACATTTTAAGTCTTCTCTATGAGGTGGTACCCATGGATGTAGACATGTAGATTCATCCTCTTCTTCCACTCATAGTTTGACAAAATGTAATGGGTGTGACAGAGTATGCTAACGAAAAAATAGATAGGTTGTTCAAGTTCATAAACACTATTGCAGCTTCCGGAGGCCTCTGGGTGCAGACCCTGGTCCTTTTTATATTGTCCTCACAAATCTAGAGAGTTCCATCTTTGCATCTTAGAGTGTGCAATTCCTTTGAAGAAATCTTTGAGACAGAAAAGTTACTTTGGGAAAGGGCCTTAGGACTCCCCTCCTTAGTAGGTGGCTAGAAAAAGAAAGCCCTCCCCCTTTTTTTCCAGAAGAGACTTGACCCACACAGACTCTAAAGCACTCCACTTTGAACCTCACCACTATTGAAAATAGAGGTTGTCACGTTTTTATCTTTGTTCACGTTGAGCCTTGGAGTGACAGCTGCGCTCTCTGTTCCCCTCTCCTACTGCCCAGCCTGGAAGTGTCCACATTGACACCTACTGGTGATCATAGGCTGAAAGTCTTTGTTGCCTCCTCCACACTCCTGGCTTTCACTGAGCTCAGTTCCAGACCTTTGTTCCCCTTCAAAGGCTGCAACATCACATCTCCTGTTGTGGCTTTCCTGTTTCAGACCCCCAGAGCTTGGCTCACAATTTACACACCAGGTGAACATCCCTCCCTACAAGGCAGAATCTAGCCTAGGGGAGGGAGTGGCATCTTCCAGTTTCCCTGCCTCAGTGGATTTTCCTTAGTTTCCTTTCCTCACCGTTCCTAACTTTCTATCTCACACAGAGGGGGATTGGAGCGCAAATGTCAAATTACTTTAGGTAAATTTCAGTGCTGAATCTCTAGATCCAGAGAACTGTCCCACCTCCCCCACCCCGTTTTTCCATTCTTTTATAATGCCTCATAATTCTAAGCAGAAGACCTGGCCTCGGTCACAGACACCTAAGACCATCTATCTCTACAGCCTGTGGCCGCAGGAAAGCTGTCACTGAGGAAAATTTGGCTGGCACAGCCTATTTTGAAGCCCAAGGATGATCTGACCCCCTAGCCTACCTACCCCACAACTTAACCATCCTGGTGATTTAAGAAGCCCCCAGCTGGGCAAGGGCCATTTCAAAATACTGTGGATTACAGGGAGACTGGGGGTAGGGTGGAGAGCCCCTAGTAAAAGGAAAGTTCAAGTCTGTTCATCTTTTCCTCATTTCTAGCAAAGTCGTGGGCATCTGCGCAAGATTATTTGGAGAAAGAGTTCATGCCCCAGCACATGACCAGGAGACCCACATGATTAAAGACATAGCAATCTGGGCTCTGCAGAGCTGGCCTCAGATGAAGATGCTCCTCCTCGTATTGGCGGGCGTAAGACTTGCCCACCCTTGACAAGTACTGTCTCCAAGACGTTTTTAAACTGGCAGTTCAGCTTCTCCTCATCGCGTACCGGAAGCGAGCTCCAGACCTGTGCGCTCCTTTGCGCACTTTCTCAAGCCCTGCTGAAACCCTCCAGAATGAAACTCTGGGGCTTCCTTTCTGGGATTTAGAGACCTGCCCCAGTGCCTAGGGGTGAGAAAGAATGGATATCAATAATAATAATAATAAAATAAAAATTGAGGCCTTAAACTTGTTTAACTCATCCTTCCCTCGCGCCCCACCCCACATACATCCAGTCTCTTATGCAAAGCCAAATCAACCCTGCTTCCTGAACGTGAACCCTGAAGAGGCAAGAGTATTTTGCATTTCCTGTGGGGAGGTGCACTTTTCCTCTCATTTCCGCACAGGGCTCTGTGTCCTAAAGGCAAGGCATGATTCTTTAGTAAGGAAACTCTTTGGAGTTTTGCTTCTTGATAAGGATGAAGACCAAGATCAATGTCTAATCGCTCTGTCTGCAAGCCAGGTGCCACTTACCGCAGAGCCAGGCTGCTTCTCTCCATGCGTAACGTTCAGCTTTGTGCTTTCTATTGCCTGAACTTCAAGGCTGTCTGCCTTGTACCTGATGCTAGGCTCTGGGCAACAAATCTCTAAGGCTACTTCTTAAGTCGCAAGCGATATATTTAGAGTAGCTGTCACATAAAGCTGGCATAGGCTGGTCCAAAAGAAAGCTGGAGAGGCGATTTATTTGTGCGTAAAAGGCACAAGATTTAACTGGAGAGAGACCTGTTTTTTGAAAGCTAGTGCTTGGGATGGCATGGCGCCGTGGAGCATTATTCGAGCCTCATCTCCTACACACTATATACCACCGCCTCCAAAGAAGTGTTGCCCTAGAAACTTGTTTTAAATCTGCTGCTATATATCAACACCTTGTTTTAGCAGTGCTTGGCTGAATTACAGTTACACAGTTTGGCGCTTCTTTCAAATTTCCTCCCATCAGTTTGGCTAAAGAAAGGAATTTTTCTCCTTTAGGAATGAATTGGCTTAATTAGTAAGTAGATTAATGGCAATTGCTGGTGAGTTGGTTTCCAGCAGAGTTTCACCAGAGAGGGTTAATCGGAGTCAGGTCTGGAATCTTTCCCAGAACTGGCTGCCAGCCATTCCCACCAACCAATCAACCCTACAAGAAACGAAGGAGACTCCATAAAATTTAGATTCTCTGTGTCATTATCCTGGCCCAAAATTCCATGGAAGTGTCTCCTGTTTGGATGTAGTAAGACCTTCCATTTCAGAATTTTACTGGACAGCCTTAACCTTTAAGAGTTATCTGGCTACCAAAGTGGAATTTCAAATGGCACAATAAGTGTCACTACAGATGCTGAGTGCATTGCAAATGTCAGAGACTCTGGTCAACTTCAGATTTGGAGACCTTGCAGCCCCCTCCCAAGGCCAGTCCTAAATCTGCTACCCACCAGAATGCTTTCAAAAGTTTGTGCTGTATGCTTTGCAGCCTTTTCACTCATTTTTTTTCCATAGTGATAAAAAATGCATTCATAGTTTAACTCGCAGCTGCATTAGTCTTGCCAAAAAAAAAAAAAAAAAAATCCCTGCTGAGAAATGCATATAATAGGAAAAACAGATCGGCTGGACAGCAATGTAATTAATGCCAGAAAGGGCTGAGGCCGGTTTCATAGTTTGTCTTTTGAGGATATCAAGACCAGACCTGGTGAAAAATGACGCATGCTTTAGCATTTCAGAAAGCTGGCAACTGGCAGGGCTTTTCCTTTTTTCTTTGACTTTCTGCCGAGGAACAAAGAGGTCGGCAGAACTAGCTAGGTTGTAATGAGTTCTATGTCCCTGGCACATTAAGTGCATCATGGAAACATATTGTATCGAAATAGTTTGGAGGAGAATACTGGGGATGAAAGAGAATGGGTGCTTTGATCAGCTCCCTGGGGTCCTGAGCGCGCACAGACTGACTTGCAAGCAGTCATTCAGCTCCAGCTAGACACACTTACAACACCATTCAAAGAAATTTGCATATCTGTAATTTATCACATTGGTCCAGAACATTATTGCAAGGTAAATAAAAGTTGGTTGAATAAAAAAAATCAATCATTGCAGATATAGAGGAAACTACACAGCCAATCCTGAGATTAAAAACAGAAATAAGTATGTCCAGAAGCATGATGGTTCTGAATTGACTTTAATTTTTAGAGCAGCTTTAAAGCAACAGGTTATGTATGCTCTGTCAAACAAACAACAACAAACCCCACAGGAGTGGCCACAATTTCTGTGCCTTTCTGCTTTAGAAGAGTGTATTTGTAGCTTCCCACTGGAATAAAATTAGAAAGTTGAACGTGATGTGTGTGGCTGTAACCAGCCCCTAACACACATTAAAAATTAGTGCACACTGTGATGAGAGATAAGAGACGGCTTAATCTCCTCTGTATCTGCAAGGGGTAGAGTTAAATCTCATATTTCCTGCTGTTAATCTCATTGCCAAAACCCTGTTTGCTGAATTTAACTCAAAACGATGAAGTATCCGGAGACCCAGTCAATAGGAAAGCTTGCTTTCCAATGTCCCATGAGAACAAGTGAAAATTTAACAGGCAGGCATTGTTCTGAGGTTTTAAACAACCCAGTTAAACAGCAAACAAGAATCTTCAACTTGACCTTGGAAAAGGCTGTGTGCCTACAGATAATGTATCAAACAACTTGGGATGACAATGATATATTTCAAAGTATTGTCAGATGAAAAGATTGATAAATTTGCTGCTGCACAGAGAGAACTTGGAAACAGCAGCAACAGGCCATTTAACTCACCAACTCCGCCTCCTCCTGCTCCATCCCAACTGCCCCATCCCCACCCCTCCACCCCCAGCCTGCCTTGTGGCCAGCCAGCGGGCCAGTAAATCAGCACTGTAATACTTCTTAAGGGGCACGGAAAAGCTGTGAACAGTACTTTTCATATTAAACGCAATATTTCTTTGCTTTCGTGGTGAACAAAAGTCATAGCAAGACGTCTTTGTGGCTCCTTCAGTCAAAGGCACATCTCTGGGTCCCCCTGGAGAAAGGTCAGTGTTGCTGTGTTTGGTCCACCGAGGGGGTGTTTTCACACTGAAAACCAGGCAGCTGTCCTCGTCACACCCTCACCATTGGGGAGCACGCACTAGCCATGGCTATTAGGCACATTCTACACCTGCAAAATATACCGATTTCCAAGACTTTTCAAGACACCCTCCCATTCTCATGCCCCCTCCCCTGTCTACTAAACTTTGACAACACAATTCAAGTCCTGGATGAAAGCCCTGCAAGCCAGAGGAGCTTGGGGAGGGGGCAGCTCCGCTCCTGCTTCAGGGTGTCTATTGAGCAGTCATCAAAGAAATGAGGCGTCAAGTATGTTTTCAGAAGTATGGAAAAACTCCCAAATAATTGCTGCGAGGAGTCACACGTTTGCTGTTGCCACAAATGCTAATTGTTGAGCCCCAATATTTAGTCGTATGCGCTTGGGCTCTTTGTCGGGTTGCAGCCAAGCGTCCTTCATTTGGAAGTGGCTCGTTTAAAAAATTTCTATTCTTATTTCAGATCAATTAGTTGGATATGAATTTCTTCTGAATTCATCCAGAGCAAGTGCATGCCTAGTATTGTTTTGTTTTTTTAATGCCAAAACTTGTTCAACTGGATTTCATAATAAAACTTCTAGAGACATCTCCTAGGTAGACTTATCAGCCCAGTAGGTTTCCAATGTCTTTCTTATATTCCAACTATAGGTGACTAGATCTTGGGGGGGACGACCTGGTATTCAGTCATGAAAGAAGTCAAAGGGGAACCTTCGCAGTCCCTGGAGAGAAACCGTAAAATAGAAACAATTTTAAAATATCTTTAGGAGAGAGAATTCCCCCCACGGATCTGTCCTTCTAAGACAGAAGCGCGAACAAAACGCTAGCTTTCTTTTCTCGGTGCTAACACACCAAAGATTTCTATCTGGCTGTGGAGGGTTGAGGGAAGCGAGCTGGGGAAGTGAGGGAATGGATTAGCTGGTGTCTCGCTAATCCGGATCTTTGTCTAATCTTACTACCCAAAGTATAAAGAATTACATGAGGAGACCCTAGACGAAGCAAGCTACGGGTGTCCAGGACGCCTTGGGTTGCTGGGACACAGGCAGGGGTGAAGTAGTCTGGGTATCACGGGAGGAGGAGAGGGGTGCCTCTCATTAGGAGAGAACCCGGAAACCTGTCCTGGAAGCCAGGGGCAGCCACACAGCCTGACTCCCTCAAGCAAAGTGCCCGCGCCTCTCCAAAGCAATGCCAGCGCAACAGGTTGTTTGGAACTAATGCGGACACGCCAGGAAATGTGCTGGCATTGATCTGCGGGAATCATCCAGAGGCCAAGTCTCTCCGACAAGCAACAGTAGACCCCCAAGAGTCCGAAAGTGGGGCCAGCTAGAAGCTTGTGCCCCGGCCACTGTCGCCGCTAGAGCAGGCGCTAGGGCCACCAAGCAAAACCAGCAAGCCAACAATCTGCGCTCCTGGCCACCCCGCTCTCGGCACCCAGACTACCCGAGGCTCCCCGCGGAGCCAGGGGGCGGCAGTGACCCCGGGCCTCCTTAGAGGAAGCCTAGGGCCGGGAAAACGGGCCTCCTCCCGGCCGATGGCCCCCAGTTCAACTCGCCGCTTCCGGGATCCCCTCTTGGAGACTTCCATGCGCAAAGATAGCAGAATGGCGGAGAGCTGGAGCCAGGCAGCAGCTTCCAGCCTCCGGGGCGGACAGACAGCACCTGAACCCCGACTTTTCTGGTAGCCGGGGCTAGGCGGGCCTCTCGGGCTACACCTCCGACTCCCTCCCGGCTCTCGGGAACCCTGGGAACAGGCAGGAGCAGACGGGGCGCATGCGCGCCCAGAGCCAGGGTCCCTCCCCAGCCGGCCGAGTTTGGGGAAAGTTTGGCGAGGTTTGCCTTGGCAGCGACCGTTGTCCCAAAGGCTGGGTTGCCCTGGATAGGAGGCCAGGAGCCCCCCGGCGTCCCAGGAGCCGGTTTGGCAGGGGACCGAGGGCTGAAAAGCAGCAGAAGGTAGGGAGAAGAAGGCCTTTTGTGTGTGGCACGGGAGTGTCACTTGCGCACAAACGCAGCAGCGCGCTCAGCCGCCGCCTCAGCCTCCTCCGCTGCACCTCCGCCTCCGAAGCGCTTCATTACAGCCCGAGCCGTTCCCCCGCCTCCCCCCGGCCTCAGCCTTTGTTCGGTTTGAAAGTAATGCTGTGAATTAAAAGAAATGACAATATTTTCTATCTGCTTGAAAGTCCAAGAGAAGAGCCCTTGAGCTTGGCAAAAATCAGGCAAATCATTCATCATGCCACCCCGCACCTGTGGTCTTGGCATTGAAAACCCTCCAGACCTATTCCTATTAAACTTAATTATTCCCCCAAAGCACACAATGGTTGAAATGGAGCAGGTTGGAGTCTGTTTATTGGTGGTAAATGTTTTTCTGAAGATCTTCTGAATCTCATTGTTAGCTCGTTGTTTGAGGCTGCCCTCTTTCTTTCAGACTGGAGTAGCCTTGGACTTTTCAATTTTCAATCGTAACATCTGCTTAATCGTACGGATCAAAATATGGAGACACAAAACATATGTAATGGTTGATTTGTTAAATCCTGGTAATGAGTTATTAACAAGGGAAAACAATGGGCCAGGATGGTGAGAGCCTTATGGTAACAGAGTCACTTTATGTAACGCCTGACGTTCTCTTCTTGATAAATGGAACTAAGGTCTGAGCGCCAGGTGATAGCAAGAAAATCAATGTCTTTAGGGGCCAGCACTGAGACTTTTTTCTATGTGAAAAATTAGGAGACATAAAACTTAATTGGCTGGTGAGGAGTGGGTGAAACAGTGGTCTCAAGTTTAATTGCCAGTGGGCTTAGCAAGGAGACAAAACAGGATTTGGGCCTGTTTGTTTGCTACACCCCAGCCTCAAGTCCAAGTGTATCATTGAAAATGTGTTTTATTATAACACATGTCATGCTTTACAGTTCCCATATTGTGTAAAGACAATGGTTAATGGTACATTAAAGACAGGCAGGCCATGCCAACACGTCTTGGAGACATTGTAAGGGCCTCTCTCTTTGCTTGTTTTAGGCAGCTGCAGTCCAGGACCCAGAAGCACAAAAAGAACAAGTTTGAAATACCAGGTGCATCCCAGAGAACCACGACAGGGATTGATATGTTATAGCCCAGGACATGAACCTAGCAATAAAGATATCATTTCGATTGTCTGCGGCTTCCACGGCCTGTAAAGCTGTGAGGCCCTGTGCAGTCTGCTTTCTGGCAGGCCTGTCTCTCTCCCTGGGTCTCTCCATTTCCCTGGGCCAAATCCGAACACCTGTTGGCCAGACCTCACATCCTGTCGTGGGAATCCTTTCCTACCAGTGGTTCCAGATCTCAAAAAAACGCAATTGGTTGTGGAATTATTTAGGACCATTCCCACAGGCTGCAGAAGGCTTTGGAAAGGCTGTGGGAGGGGAGGGGGAGAGGGAGGGAGGGGAGAGGGCTTCTTCCCAGAGAGATTCGCCAGGGAATACTCAACTGGTGTTTGTTCCACCTCGCAGCTGGTACTCGGTGCCACCGCAAAGGCCCATTAATGGAAATAGGATGAGTTTGTGGGTTTAAAAGGCTTCACACCCTCTCCATGGAGGGGCGTTAATCCTGGTACTGGCAGATGAGCAGTCCTGGGAATGGCAGGCAGACGGTTTCACAGGAGCTCCAACAAGGCCTTTTATGCCCTCTGCTCCCAGCCCAAGGTGGAAGACTCACTCTTTCCCACCTACTTTTTCTGCCTGGTGAGACCCACAGAATCCAGCTCCTTCCAACAGTTTTAGTAAAGCTGCAGTGTGTCCTCCATGGACCGGAAGAGGGTCCACCAGGGGGCTCCATTCCCGATGCTGCTTACCCTAGTTTGCAGAAGTGGCTCCCCTGTCCTCTTTGGACTTCTCTAGGCCTTCCCCCGCTTCAAGAGTCCCCCACCCCCACCCCAAGTTCATCTCCAAACTGGAAGTTCCTCCAAGAGAATGAAAAGGAAGGGCAGGGTGCCTGCGCTTTCCAGGCTCTGGCAACAGGAAGCCACCTTTTTTCTTGGAAGTGGGGTGACGTCTCTCTCTTAATGTCAGGACAAGAAAACCCTGATGGCTTGCCCACCTGAAGTGTAAGGGAATGAGAGGGGTCGGGGAAAGGAGCTTTTACTAAATATTGTCCTTGATGTTCAAACTGGAACCCAGATCAGTTTGCTAATCTGGAATGGAGAAAGCAGGGTAGACTGGAGTTGAGGCGGTTTTGGCAGGAGAGGGTATGGAGTTGAGGAGAGAAGGGCATGCATGCCACAGCACACCCCACTTTCAACAAAGTGTTGCATCTTTTGCAGCTCCCCCATGGCCAGCAGTGGAATCTGGACCACTGAGTAATGATTTCGATAGCTCTGCAGTAAAGATCATAAAATACACCCCTGGCTGGGTTCACAGCTTCTTTATTATGCTAAATGGTGAGGGCCACCAGGGCAAAATTTAAAGTCTTCCCCTTAGTGGTGGCAGGCCAGGGTTCAGCGCAAGGGCTGATGGGTCAGAAAAGCAAGGCCTGGCAAAGCCTCTCCATAGCCACCCAGCAATCTGGCTACCTCCATTATTTTCATAAGCAATTTTGTTTTCTAATTTGGAGTGGGGTGGGGATGGGGGAGCATTGACTTAGGACTGATGAATGCCCATCACTCAAGTTGTCCCCCACATGGTCTTCCCAGTGCCAGGCTGTATTTATGAGCCAGAGATGGCTCAGGCCAGAGACTCTCCAGCCTGGCTCCCCTGCGCCCAGCACAGCTCAGGCCTCACTGATGCCAAAGGAGGCTCTGAAATGATATGTTTGTTCTGCTTTTACTGCTGTATATTTTAAGAAAAAGAATTGCTACACTGGAATGAATAGATTATGAGTAAATAAAGAGAAACTGTCAGTCTCTTTGAAGATTGTGCTTAAAGGGACTTGCCAAGTCAGGGCACAAGAGTGACAAGATAGAGACCTTGGTGCTTTGCACGCTTAGCTGGGCTCTTCCGCTTCATCTGCACAGCACTAAAGGATGTGTTGATGCATTGAATCACAAAAAAAAAAAAAAAAAAAAAAAAAATTGGCATTCGAAATAAAAGGTGCCACACCACAATGATTGTAGTGTTTGAACTGTGAAGTGCCACACTGCCCCATCCAATCGAAAGGCAGGTCTACACAGAAGGAGAGAAAAAAAAAAGATACACTTTCATAACTTATAAGGAAGTTGAAGTCTAACATTTGACTTTCTAATGAGTGTAATGAGATTACATGCCTGATGAGAGCATTTGTACAAAAGCAACTTTCGTGTTTAATGAGGCCGTAATACAAGGCAAAAATCAAATTATTTTTTTTTCTCCTTCTCAGACATCTCCAGAGTAAAACCAACTTTTAGGGGGAGAAGAGGTGGGAAAAGAGAAGAAGGCTGGATGAGGTGAGGGGGTTCAGGGCTCAAGGCCTGCTGGGGAGCGTCGCGACCCAGAATCTTAGCGTGTCTGGCCAGGCTGCTCGGCAGGGTCGGTCCAGCTCCTAGCCTCGCTTTAATTACTCTTGGATGAAGTCCATGGCACCCGCGGCGCGCGCGGGGGAACCCCTCGGTGGGTCTGAAACTAGGTTAAAGCGATTAGCATGCTGTCTGTACGCGGTCCTCCGGGCAGGCGCGCGCGCACGCACGCGCACGCGCGGTGGTTGGGGGGGAGGGAGGGGACGAGGGCAATAGGAAGACGCGCGGTTGCACTTGGACTCCCCAGGTTTGCGCTGCTCTGAGAAGCAACTCACCTTGACCCGGCCTGCGGTGACTCCAGAGTCAAAGGTTCCAGGCCAAAGCGAGCGTCTCCTGCCCCGCCCCCACGCGCCGAACCCTCCACTAGCCACCAAGAGCCCAGACAGCACTGGCCGGGGCGGGGGGAGGGTCTGCAGGGCCTGGGAGTCCACCGTGGCCTGGGGGAGACAAGTCCTGCCCAGGCTTCACAGGCTTTCTGGCTGAGGGTCCAGACTTCTCCATCGCTTCTCTTTCGGTTCGCTAGAGGGCGACCCTGTTACCTCTGCCTCAAACTGGCCTTCCTCCTGTTGTGGGCAGAGGAGGACTAAGAAAGGTTTCAAAAATAACCCAAGTGTAGAGGTGGCCGGGTGGGGGTGGGGTGGAGAGTTCCTCTCGGCCTTACCCCAAACCCCTGAAAGTTGTGAGGGATCTCCTGACTTCAACAAGGTCAGCTACTCCAGTTCCTTTCAGGGGAGAGACTGAACTTCAGGAACCTGATGCTTATGTGAGGAAAGGAGGCATCAGGGCCCAGCTCTAGAGCAGTTCTAGCTCCCTAGCCAGTGCAAGCAGAAAAGCCCTCTCCCCTGCCTGGCCTCTCTGATTAGGCACTGTGGCAGTCACTTGGGCATGCCAAACATTGTCCCTAAACCTCAGCTTTCCCACTCTAGAAAATGGGAATAATAAATTACCCATGACCTAGCTGTCCCATGAGGTGTTCGGTAGTTAGGGTACAAACAGAGGCAAGCTGTACTATTGAGAGCCAGCATGACAGATTGGTGGCTGTCAGAGATCTTGGATTTATTCTCCCATCTACACCCACTCCCCTTCAGACCAAATCTAAACGAAAGGTAGTTTACTTCTAGATGTTAGGATTTGAGCCTCTCCTTCCGTCACTTTTAAGGAAGTCAATTCTTTTGAATGCAGTCACTCCTATGATCTACAGACAAATAGCTTATAGAAACACCAGCGAATAGCATTTATTAACAACGCTTAGAAATAAACCGAATCTGGTATTAAATAAGCATGAAAAATTTCTGGCCAGAGTTCTTCCAACAACTCAGAGTTCTGCCAAAGGTGCTGGGGAAAATCATCCTCTGTTGCATATTATAGAATATTATGATAAATTATATAAATTATATATTTAAAAAGAGACAATCTATTTCATTAACTCAACAGAATAATAAATAGATAAATAACAAACAGTTGATTGCCATTAGAAAAATGCGATCTTTAAATTACATTTACATTATAGGTATTTACACCTTACAATATGCACAGAGACTTCTCAGGACATAAACTCAAAAGGTGGTTGGTTCTCTATGTTGTCGAAAGATTTACTGTTGAGTTTTCTGGGGTCCTCTGGGGTCCACACTTTAGCTGTACGGATAATATTTTGTTCTTTAAGCTGTTTTTCATCAGTCCATGAGAGAGAGTGCCCAGCAAGAGGAGGGAGGCCATAATCGGGGTCACTGGGGGAGGGGGAGCCTGGGAAGGAGAAAGGAGAGAACAGATTGTGAACACTCAACTACGTTCCCAGAAGTCACCCATGCTCCTTTAGGGTCCCCTCTGAAGCAACCGAGACACTTCTCTACTCCACCCCTCAAACTCTTAGCGCCCCCTCCCTGGAACCAAAGGAGGTGCGTGTCTGGCGAGGACGCTCGTCCTCCGAGTTCGGGTCAAGCATCAGAAAACAGAACCGAAAGGTTGTCCTTAAGGTTCCTAGTGCCCACCCATGGTCCATCCTCATCAATCAGCCCCATGCGCCAGACTTCCTAACATTCTGTCTCTGTCCCTGTCCCCCTCAGCTGGTGCTAAGACACAGACGCACTTACGGGTGCCTCGATGGCAGATGATGACTTTCTGAGCCTGGTTACCCGGGCTGTCCCCGCCCAGGTGCCGGCTGCCACCTGGGCCCCCGCAGCCACCTGGGCCACCACCGCGCAGCGGCAGGTCCGCCTGCACCAGCTCGCTGAGGAAGTTGATGTAGCCGATGGCCAAGCGCAACGTATCTACCTTGGAGAGGCGCTTTTCGTAGGGCAGCGTGGGGATGTGCGAACGCAGCCCCTCGAAGGCGTCGTTGATGGACTGCATGCGGCGTCGCTCCCGCACATTGGCCGCTTGTCGCAGCTGCTGCAGCTCCGCCTCGGAGCGCACGCGTCGCCGTCGCCGTGCCGCTGCCGCTGCCGCTGCGGCCGCCCGGTTCAGACCACGGAGCCGCGCCCCGGGGGACAGCACAGCGGTGCAAGGGTAAGCAAGGCACGAGGGCGGCGAGCTGGGAGAGTAGGGGAAGCCGCCTAGGGGCCCCCCTGCCTCGCAGCAGTAGCCGCCACTGTCCTCGGGCTCGCTGGGGTCCCCCAAAGGCTGCGAGGCGAGCGCGTGCGGGGCGGCCGAGGGCGCGGGCTGCAGCAGCAGGCACGCCCCGTCGCGGTAGCAGTATTCGTGCAGCTGATGGCTGAGAAACTCCACCTCCGCCTGCTCGTCCCCCAGCAGCTCATCTCCATCCTCCAGAGGGTCCCGAGAGGACTGGTCGGTGAAGAAGTCTTCCTCATCGAAGTAAGCAGACGGGAATGTGTCCAGGCCCCCGGGGAAGTGCTCCAGCAGCACGGCGTCCATGACGGCCGCCGCCGAGGCCCAGAGGGACTGCTGGGCTGCTTGGGGTGACGCTTAGTGAATGATCCGTGGCAGTTCGGGCAGGTCCCGCAGCCCCTCCCTCGTGGGGCTGGCGCTGGGGAAGGCGAGGCGGCCGCGGGTCCCCGCCCTAGGGCCTCCCTGGAGTGCGCGCTGCCGCTGGCTCTGGCTGGCGCTGGGGCTGCACTGGGGAGGGCTGGGACCCGCTTTTTGGAGCTGAGGGCCGGCACGCGAGGATTCTTATAACTACATCCACAGGCGCGTGCCAGGGACCCCGCGCGCCAGCCAATCAGAGCGCGGGGAGCGGGCGGGGAGGGGACCCGCAGGACAGACAGTCGCAGGGGCGCTGTCCTCAGTTCTTAGCTCCGGCAGCTGAGCGAGGTGCAATTCCTCCGGCTCCGGCTTTCTTTGGTACCTGCCCATCGCTCAGCTCCCGGGGCTACCTACAGCCGGTGACCCTCTCCTCTGGTCCTCAGAGCGGCTCAGCGCAGCTCTGGGTTTCCTCCGCTGGGCTGGAACATCTACCCAAGGTCCCCAAGGCGTGAGGGATTGGAGTCACAACCAACCAGCCTCCAGCCAGCAGCTCTGCGGTCTTGCTCGGAGACCGGTCGGAGACGTTTCTCTTCATACCCGGGGCATACAACGGGTGCTCCAGCCTGGATAAGGTTTGGGCCTTCCATGCCATCATCAGACCCTTCAAGGACTCTTGCAAGTTTGCCAAGGATGCGTAGAGGCTTGGTAGTGACCTAGTCCTGCTTCCTAAGACTTCCGGACACAGCGCACGCAGTAGGTGCATGTCCTAGGGCGCCACACGGAGTTGATCTGCCTCCCACTGCCGTCTCCAGCCCCAAGAAAAGGGAGACAGGAGGGGCAGGCTCCAGAGCAGCGCCGTGGGGTGTGTTTCTTCCACAAGCAAATCCAGACCCTAGGGGTTCTGAGCAATAAACCGGCTACAAAAGGAGTCAATTGAATTGTCCAGTACCGAGCAGTCAGGAGTGGGGGTTGGGAGGTGCCATTGTAGTTAAAGGGCAGTGTAAATGATTTTCAAAGCCCGGGTTTCACCTTTCTGACTGGCCACCCGACCATCTTTGAGTGATTTCTCCCCCCTCCCTCGCCCTTTCGACCTTACTTCCTATTTTCAGACACCATTAAACGAACGCAACCAGCCTGAAGACACACTTTCTCACAGACTGAAGTGCAACAAAGGAACACTTGTTCAAGGTCGGGGCAATCCCACCCTGTGAGAGCGAACGCTACCAGGACCAGTCCAGCAGTCTTTCAGCAGAGGATTGGAGGTGTCATTTTCCGGGGCCTCCCACTTCTCTTTACGGACAGTTGTCCTACTGAGGCGTCCTGCCTTATTAAGACTCCCTTCGTGTCAACGAATTAAGAAAGTGCCTTGAACACACTCCACTTCAGGCATTTCACTGTAGTCAAACAGAATTCCAAGGTCTAGGCATTAGGGCCAAACAATATATACTAGATCAGAAACTGAGCGTCCTTGACTTGTCGAAACCTCCAGACATTTTAACCCAAAGGCCACCGTTTGTTTCACGGTAGGTTCTTTCGTGTGTTAGGTTTTCAACCTGTGCCTCCTTCATACCGAGGTGATTGTCCATAAAAGGGTGCAAAGGTGGTCAGGTTCCCTGCGACCCAGGGAGGATGCCTTGGAATATTTTTTGCTAAGATGTCTCTGTGTTCTCACAGGGAGGAAAGCTGTAGGTTCCAGCCGTTGGCATGCACCCAACTTTCTTACACTGAAAAAAACCCAATGCCTGGGCACGGTGGTACATGCCTATTATCCCCGGACTCCAGAGGCTGAGGGAGGAGGATTGTGAGTTCAAAGCTGATCTTGTCTAAAACAATGGCAAGTGAGGGAATAAAAAGTTCTTCGCACCTTACTTAATTAGAATAAATCTAAGTGGATCAACCTGAGGACTTGGAAGGAGAATAAATAACCAATACTGATGACCAACCAGAGCAGAGAATACTGGAGTTGAACCTACAAATACCTTCTTGGAGAAGCCAGAAGGTTCCCTCTGCTTGAGAAATTGTATTTGACTCCTTCAGTGGGGTGCTGAAAGATTTGAGAGTAAGTGTATATGAGTATCTTTGTATTCACTGAGATTGTTAATAAATCTGCTTTCTTATGGGGAAACTATCCTAATTAATGTTTGGTGAGTTTGTGGAAAGCTTCAGAAATGCACCTTTGGCAGCCAAGTCAGCTGGTTGAAGCAAGTAAGCCAAGCTCCTGGTTGAGGCCTTACTGTCGAGGAGGCAGCAGAGCAAGTGTGGAGAGTAGGATTAGCAGAGAAAGTACTCACTTGTTTCCGTGTACCCTGCTCTGTCTTCATCTTTTTCCCCTTACGGAATTCCAGGCTGGCTGCAGGGTGGTCTTGTCAGGAAGCAGAGACAAGGTGCGCTCTCTCTCTCTCTCTCTCTCTCTCTCTCTCTCTCTCTCTCTCTCTCATACACACACACACACACACACACACACACACACACACACACACCCCATCCTTAAGTAAGACATGATCGTTGTTTTCTCTTATAAAAAGAAAAAAGACTTTTTTCCAGGAATAAAGGGAATTTTCTCTGGGTCACTAGAGGTCACAGCCATGTGGATGGCTGCTCTCTGCCATTCAAAGCTACAAGCTGGATGAGAAGGCTGAAACTGAACCTTGTCCTGGCAGACAAGATGCCCCTATTCTTATTCCAATCCTTTCTCCATAATCCAGAATCCTCTGAGGGCTGAATGGATATGCACACACCTACTGTCAAAATACATAAGCAGTTCACATAGAAAGAAAGTTGGTCACACGATTCTCTGATGAACTTGAACTTGCCTTTCTCTCTCCACTCTGTCTTCATAGGAAATGTTCCTCAACCCTCCAAGGGACCTTCATCTCACTAGAAAATGGTATCCTATGCTCCCATGGAAGACAGCAGAATGAGCCTTAGCTACCTGACTGCCAAGTCCTGGTGAAGTCTCAGGACTATTTCATATATTTCAACAGGGTCTCCTAACCTCCTGGGACTGCTCACAGGCCTCAGCCCATCTCCTGGGTTTTCAGTTCCAGAAGCACTGGCCAAAGGCCATTGAGCTTGAGCCTGGCTCTCCTCCTCTGCTTGCTCTGCCCTTCACTTCTCATTCCCTCCCAGAGTCTTGGATCTGGACTTTCCTATCAGACATTTCCAGTCATTTCTCAGTGTCTCCGGGCAGTGACAGGAGGGTTAGACATCAGGTCTCTGACTCTCCCCAGAATGAACTGGGTAAGAGGTGTTAGTGAGGATAGGACCTCAGACTGCCTACTTTCTCGCTGAACATGCTTTGTGCTGCACAGGATGCCAGCAGGACCCTTCTGGTACCTAAAAATACAGAAAGCCAGATCCAGCCTTCTTGCCCACAGCATCCTACATGCCTCCCTAGTGCCTGCAAGCAAGTGCCTGTGGGTGGGGCTCAGGGCTCAGTGCACCTCCAGCCTCTAAATGTGTCCCAATTAGTTCCTTGTAGTCTAACCTGTCCCCTTGCTGACCTCACATCAGGGTAAAAGCAAGTATGTGGTTGTCCTCTCCTGTGTCCCTTTCTTTCTCTTTACCACACCTACATCCCTAATCTGGGGTAACATTCTTCTCTTTGCTGGAGTATCCAGTAAACTCACCAGTCCACTTTTTAATAAACCCTTACACCCCTAAACTAGGATTTGAAAATAGAAATGTTGATGCTGAAAGGCTCCTAAGGTCCAGTGAGGGTCGGTGACTTCCCTAAGGTTGATGACAACGAGCACCAGCCCTTCTGCCTTGGATCCGTCAAAGATGTTTGTACTGATGGGCAACGCTGTCTGTTCAGGATTCTTCAAAAGTAGCTCAAGTGATCAGTACTCACCGAGCCCCACCCTGTAGTCACTACCTGGATCACTGCTGAGCCTATATATGACATCTGAAGAAGAAATCTCTCAATGGTGCCACACCCAGCTTAAAGTAAAGGATGCTAAAACCTACTGGAGAGCCAGCAAGTCTCTGGCCACCGGTGTCATATTCCGTAGACTGGGGAAATTTCCATCTAGAAGACTCACCCTGTTTGATGTAGCATCTCCTCCCATGACAGCCCTCAGGGATGCTGAACCACTTATGCTGGTGTCCGGGATGGAACCCGGGGCCTTGTGCTACATATGTATGCAGCCTTCCAACTTCATCCTTAACCTCTCACAACATTCAGACTTTCCTCCTGCCTCACTCTGCTCTCCACCCTGGGTCATCTTCTGATTGGCTATGCCTCCAGATGCCATGATGTTGTGCCTTGGTCTCTGAGAACCCCATGACTCTTCTAATAGCTGTGAGGTCCTTGCTTGACTTAAAGACCTCATTTTAGAGGATTTTTCAAATATATTTCTCATTCATCTTCATAACTCTTCAAGCTAAAGGGAGCTCCATTTTTACTCTTCAGATGACCACCTGGGAGTGGGCCTTCTGTCCAAGGCTATGAGTCCAGTAAGAGGAATCAGAGTCCAACAACAAGTTGGCCTCACTCCATATCACATGAGTGTTCCATATATTGTTCCGCCCTTTCTTTGTTTCTGTCCTATGGCAGCTAGTTTCACATCGACCGGCTCATCTGCTCCTAATGTAGCTCTTTACTTTGCTTTTTGCACGTGTATGTATATGTGATATACATGGGTGCATATGCATTGCACGTCTTCTTATGTGTGGTGGCACATGTGTGTGCAATGAGCATACACACACATGCATATGCATGCCATGGAGGCCCGAGATCAACGTTGGTTGACTTCCTTAATTACTCACCATCTTAGACTGAGGCAGTTCCTCTCACTTGAACCCAGAACTCACCAATAGGGCCCATCTAGCTGGCCACCCAGCTCTATGGATTCATTCTTCTCTGTTTCTGGTGGGACCACAAGCAGACCTGCCACGCCCACCTGGCATTGACATGGGAGCTGGAGATCGGAACTCCGGGCCTTATGTTTGCACACAGTGCTTCATCCACCGAGCTGCCGCCACATGCACCCCACTTTAAACTGTAGAACATCGTTTCCAAACAAAAAAGATCCCCTGTGGCTAACTAACTGGATCCAAGTCCCATGGCTGACATTTTGGATCCATGAGAAGAACTGAACAGATTTCCAACACCGTGGGGTGGAGGTCTCAGCACCATGGGGAGGGTCTCCTGGGAGACACTTCCTACTCTGAGGATGCTCATCCAGGAGAGGGAGGATCATTTTCCTCAGGAATATGGTTACTGGTAGGCTGCCTATGCTCTAGGGGGTAGCCCCACACCCATGCCGTCCATCATGGACAGCACTAATTAGGCTGACTGGGTCACACACACAGAGAGAGAGAGAGAGAGAGAGAGAGAGAGAGAGAGAGAGAGAGAGAGAGAGAGAGAGAGTTGGTAGGAAGACATTATGAAGGGGTGAGGGGTTGGGAGTAGATATAATTAAAATACATTGTATAACAAGTATGAAATTTTCAAAGAATACAAACAAATATTTCAAAAACACTAAGTGAAGTCGGACCTTGTCCTGTTGGGATTGGGGCAGGAGATGCAAGGCTGTCACATGATACAGAATCATCTTTCTTGCCTTGCATTTCTTATGGTTAAACATTAATCTTTAAAGGAGGAAATATCTAAATGCTGATATAATTATCCAAATAAATGTTTTCTGTCATGCCAAGGTCTGTTTGAAAAACTGCAAAGCTTCTGAGCTCTGTCCTTCAGGCTCGTTTTCCTGGGAGGCGTTTGAACTTTACTAGTGTAAACACTGGCTAGTCATTAATGCCAGACGTTTCTGTCTTGGCCTCTCTCCTGAGCCTCGGGAAGTGGAGGAAGGAATTGCATAGAAACAAGAGCATGCTTTCTTTTTCTGCTTCCTCTCAAAGCCATATACACTTGCTCATTGTGGGCTTGTTGATGAGGCTCTATTTGTGATACATCCGTGTGGTGGGAAATCCAGCAGGAATGGGACACAGGTTACTGAAACAATTTCTAAGATACACCATTTAAGTGACAGGAGCAACTCGCATTTAAAGAGGACAACAGATCTGGTGTGGGGCTTACTGGTACAGTTCTTGCCTATTTATTCACAGGATCCTGGGTTCAACCCTGCTGGGGGATGTCTTTCTGTACCCTGTGAATACATGTTAATATATGTATTCCACTGGTTAATAAATAAAGCTGTTTTGGCCTATGACAAGGCAGCTCAGAGGCAGGTGGGAAATCCAAGAAGAGATAGGAGACCAGAAAGGAAAATAGGGAGAGATGCCTAGGTACCACCCAAGGAGCAGCAAGATGCCAGCAGACCAGTAACGCCATGACTATGTGGCAAATTACAGATTCATAGAAATGGATTAATTTAAGATAAAAGAGCTGGCTAGCAAGAAGCCTGCCATAAACCACACAGCTTGTAAATAATATTAAGCTTCTGAGTGATTACTGTATAAGGGGCTGCAGGACCACTTTCTTATTGTAAAATCTGCTGTGCCTGTTAAATGTTGCAATATGGGAATATATACATAGAGAATTTTCTAATTTAGTGAGTATTTTTAAAGAAAAAAATTATGATCTCTTTGTCTAAACCCTAGAGGATCTGTATGTAAGTTTGTGCCATCTTTAAAAATGGGCAAACAGCCTTTGAGAGAACCATCTAAGGGTCTCAGGGGAAGCCTTGAATCCCTTCAGGGACCAGGTCTCTCATGTTATACAACGAAACTGGGATGGCATTGAAGAAATGTTATTTTCTCTATGAAACTAATATTGGACAAACTTTAGAGGGATTTGATAATTTAAAAGAATATTCAAATTGGGCCGGTGAGCTAACTCAGTGGGTGGAGGCACCTACCACTAAACCTTACAACCTGAGTTCCATTCCTGGAACCCACGAGGGAGAAAGAGAGAATTTTCTCCCATAGGTTGTCCTCTGACCTCCTCCACAAGTGCTCCATATAACAATATGTACATGTTCACACAAATAAATATTTTAAATTTAGAATAATATTCAGATTATGAATGCTCACGAAAATCATCTATTTTCTACAGCTCCATAGCCTGCCAGGGAGACCACTGAGCTTTTGGTGTATTTCCCTCCTCTACGTGTCCTGTATCTCATAAATATCATGTGGCAGCATGTCATCCTACTTTTCCCAAGTACTACTGACAGGCTTCAATAGTGATTGGAGGGTTCGTCGCCACTCGCTCCATGTGGGAACTCAGTTCACTTGACACTTTCTGTCCTTGTATTCCACTCATAGTCTGACCTTATGTCTTGCCTAGGAGGTCATGAACCTTATTCCTTAGACCTTTTCCTACTTTATATCCATAATATCTTTGGATCCAATCAGAGATCCTAAAGATACTTGGGATTTGCAGTGGCATTATTACTAAGGCTCCCTTCAACTCTGCCTGGAGCTAAATCCTTGTGTCTCAGCAGGCCTCGCCTGTGCTTTAAGAAACGTATAACGGGACTGGGCTTATAGCTCAGGTGTTCAAGTTCTTGCCTAGCATGCATGAAGCTCAGGATTCATTCCCAGCATCTACTGGGCATGGTGGTACACCCCAGTTATCGCAGGACTCAGGATGACCAGAAGTTCAAGGCCAGCCTAAGACACCCAAGATTCTGTGACCCTCATTCCCCCTCCCCCAAATCATCTAGCATACCATGTCTGGCTCAAGCATGGGTTATACCTGGGCCTGATTCCCAGAATCCACCTGGTGGCTCACAGTCATCTCTAACTCATGTAGTTCCAGAGTATCTGATGTCACTTCTGGCCTTTGCAGGTATCAGGCACACATGTGGTATATAGACATAAATGCAGGCAAAACACATGTACACAAAACAAAAACTTATTAATCTCATAACCTTTATTTATTTGCACATGCGTTTGCATATGTGTGCATGTGCATGTATATGCCATGGTGAATAGAGGTCAGAGTACAACTTTCAAAAATAGGTCCCCAAATTTACTATGTGGATTGTGGGTATTGAACTCAGAACACCAGGCTTGGCAGGAAGTGCCTGTACCAGCTCTCTGACCCCACACTTGAGCTTTCTAACAAATAAGCCCCTTGCATGTCCCTTGTCATAACTCAGGGTTTTTTTAGTTCTGTGATTCTACTCCTGTGGATCTTAAGATCTGGGATATTTTCTTTGGTTACTTCACACACCATAGTGCCAGGCACATACTGGGAGTTACTGGTTATTCAGTAGTGGTAGGTGGTCAGTGAATGGTGAAATGGATGAGTGTGCATCACAGGCAGGAAGTGATCAGACAGGATCATTCCTCTTGACATCGGCCACCAGCCCACTTCCTAGATTTGTAGTGGACAAAGATACATCAGCAACACTCAACCTAAGTCACCACTGATGCTGAACACAGCACTTTTAAGCCATTCTCCCGACTCAGAAACAGTCAGGATTCTGTTCGCTTACGGCTTTTTGCTACTTCTCACGCCTCCAAAGTGGGAGCTAGAAAAGTGGCCCTCCGTGTAGCCCTTCACAGGAAAGTTGCACAGGGACAGAGCAAGGTCACAGCCCTCATCAGGTACCCAGAGAGAGCATCCTTCCCCACTTCCCCGCAGTGCCCTCTCCTGGGCAGAAGACAGCCTCCTGCGCAGGCTGATTGGAAGCTGTTCTCTTTCCTGTCACACAGTCCTCCCCACCAGCCTCAGAGATGTCCAGTATGTGTTTCTCACCGAGAAGGGAAGAGAAGCCAGGTGGAGCGTAGGCCTCACAGCCCCTTCCTTCCTCAGCACTCAGCAACTGTGTACACAGCAGTTTCTCCGTTCTTAAGTTCTGGCAATGAAGATTGATTTCCCGATGAGACACGGTCTTTGGATGTGTCCGTTCTGTGCACCTCTGCTTTTCTTCCCACAGCTTCAGGACAGCGTTTCGATTTTATAGTATAATTTAAAGATGGTCATTTTTCAAATCAACTAGATGGCACCTTATAACCTGGTCCCAACATTGAGCTTGGGGCCTGAGTCTTAAGTAGACTCATGTTTAAGATGGCGGTGGTGCAGTCCAAACCATTGCAGTCACTTCAGGCTTCAGAAAAGTTGGTGATGTACTTATGTCAACAAAAGACTAACTCAACGCACAGGAGGCAAAGCTATCATGACGTCTAAGTGAACTGAGTGGAAAACTTGGTCCTCACATGGCACACTGTAGGTGGACAGAGACCACCAACATTATGTCAGCTTTATAAGCAAAGGGACATTATAAGGATAGTATATTATCTATCATATTAAATAGGTTACTTTGAATTTTATGGATTTTCAGAATTTCGTACTGAAAAGTATTTTGTTTTTCAGTTACCTAAGAACAATACATATGAAGAATCTCTTCCAGGGGCCAGTGGGATAGCTCAGTGGAGAAAGAAGATAGTTATCGAGACTGATGACCCCAGTTTGATCCCTGGGACCCACTTGGTGGGAGGAGAAAATTTATTCTCAAAAGTTGTCTTCTGTCTTCTGACATGGGTCCTCATACACATGCGTGTGCATGCACAAAAACAAACAGCCAAACAAATAAATAAATAAGTAAAGAACGGATCCTAACTTTGTATTTGCAATTATTTAAGTAATTCGCATTATTAATATTTTAGCAGCATACTGAAAGCTTATAAATTTTGTTTTTCAAGACTAGGGGTTAAACCTGAGACTTTGGGCATGCTATGCAAGTTCCCTACCACTGAGCTGCATTCCCAGCTTCATAAAGGTTTTTCAATGGTGATTGTTTTGTTTTTCTATAAAAAGATGACTATTTCACATAAATGTACATATAGGTACACACACAAATTCATGCTCAATATTTGCTCTCGCTTTTGTAGTTTATTCTGAAAAAGCGAGTCTTGCTGACCTTACAGCTTACTGACTAGAACAATGGAAGAAAAATTAACCCCTGCTTTGAGGAGTGCTGAGTAGACTTGTAGAGGTGACATGTCCAGTACCCAGGAGCACTCACTCACTGCGGTAACCCATCCTGATTCCCTTACTCAGTGGATAATCAGTAAGTGTTTACTAAATACCTCTCTGGCACAGAAGAAAAAGAGGGCTAAGAAGCGAACCTACAAGTAGTCAAAGAACTGGTGTTCTTTCCCAGTGATCTGCCTCACCTTGAGCCATGTCTATACAAGGGGGTCACCTTCAGAGTCTGCTGTTTTCTACCCTGCCTGGATATGCATGCCTGTAATCTCAGCGCTTGGGATGCTGGGGCAAGAGGACTGAGAGACTGAAGCTAGACTCTGCTACATAGCAAAATTATGTCTAAAAAATAGTTGTCTCCCAATTCTTTCATTATTTTTGGATAAAGTAGCAGATATCTCAAAATAAGACTGATTAAAACACAGGTGCCTGCCGAGGGTTGCACTGTAAGATTAGTTTAGAGTGATGGGAAGGTAATGCGCATTAGTGGAATTCAGGTGACAAGCAGTGGCTGCAATGTGTCTGAGCTAACACATGGCCACATTGAGCTGCAAGGGAAGCAGGCAGAGTTTTAAGTTTGGGTTGCCATATTCCTGCTTAAACCACTGGATACCATCAAAAGAGGGAGAGGAAAAAATGGATGGAAACTAGCTGTACCTGACATACCTTGTATCGTTGCCATTTTTACAAACGTAGTCTTATAAACCTGTGTTTAAATAGTGTGTATGCAACTGCTAATTAATGGGTATATTTTTTTCCTTTTTAAAACCAGGTATTTATAAACACGAAAGCATACATTAATGGCATGTTTTATTTATTTGTTTTTATTTTATTTTATGTATACTGTGTTTTACCTGCATATATATCTGTGCAGCATGTGTGTGTCTGGTGTACACCAAGACCATAAAAGGGCACTGGATCCCCGAGAACTGGAGTCACAGATGGCTATGAGCCACCATGTAGTTTCTTGGAATTGAACCTGGGTCTCTTTAGCCTCTCATTTGGGTATATTTTAAACATGCACATAAGGAAATTTTAAGAAAATGAGTAATAAAATGATAGAAATTCTATCTTTTTTCTGTACCTCAATAGAACAACTTTTGTTCACCTTGGAGCTTATTCTTTATAAAGTCAATCATGGAACTTCTTGGAGCTAAAATTATCCTGTTTCATCATTATATATGAAACTACAAGCCATACAGATGTAATGAACGTGTGTTTAAAAAAAAATACCATGTTTGAGGGTTGGGGAATGTCTCAAGTGGTAAGGTGCTTGCCGCACAAGTATGAGGACCCAAGTTTGATCCCCAGCACCTATGGAAAAACAAAGCATAGAGATACATGCTTGCAATCCCAACACTGGGAAGGTAGAGTCAGGTAGATCCCTGGGCCCTTCTGGCCAGCCATCCCAGCCTAATCAGTAGGCTCCATTGAAAAATACTGTCTCAGAAAACAAGATGGACATCTCCTAAGGCTCTAAGGTTGTCGAGCTTCCACAGTATATGTGTGCATGCATATATGTACACACACACATACACACTGTTTTAAAACTTAATAAGTTATTTTATTAAGAAACACATTTCTTAATGCATTCTTAGGGACTCGGGGAAAGGGTCAATTAATTAGGGTGTCGTGCAGTAAGGGATACAGGTGAAAAACAGGGGCTCTGTCTGTACAAAAATGAGGGTATGGGAGGCTGCCTCCAGTGAGTGATGTTGACCTGGGTGTGTGGTTCAGTAGCTTGTGTGGGCCCTGAGATCACTCTCCAGCTCATGCATACAAACAAGCCTGACCTTGGAGGAGAGGGGTAGAAATGTGTCCTTAAGAAAGTGAAAGTGTATGTCAAACACAGTGGTTTGAAATAGCTCACAGATTCCCACCCCGTCCACCCAGTTTAGGAGAAAGTGCCAGCAAATCCCACAAGATAATGAAACCTCCACTCCAAGCAAAGCTCAGTGCTTTGCAATAAGCCTTTTTACCCTCCACCCCCTCCCAAGAGCAAAGTGGCCTGGTGATGACCACATGGATAACCCACCAAGACCCGTGTCCTCAAAGAAGGCCCGGTGCTCAAAATTGTCCTTTTTGCCCTCTTCAAAGGCCAATTACTTCGGGGCCATTGATCTCAGCAAGAGGCAGCAGAGGAAACAGCTGCACCATAAGGTATCAGCAGTACACAGCAGCCCAGTGGCCTGGCCCCAGCCCTGTATTTGCATGCAAAGTAATGCTGTAAATTAGGGAATCCAATCTTAAAATATAGCATTTTAAAATTTACTGAATTTGTATGAAAGTGTTTGGAGGCGACTGTTAGGTAGATGATCTCTTGCAAGCCCTGAATCTCAGTCTTAGACATCCTTCACCAGACATGGAAGCCTATTTCCTTAGAATTACCTCACAGGAAAAGATATTTCTGAGACACATGCCAGTAATCCCAGATCTTGGGAGACTGAGGCAGGGGGATCATGAGTTTGAAGCTGGACTGGGCGACACTGCAAGACAAGAGGAAAAAATAACAGAGAAGTGGGTCTTTTTGTATTCTTACATGCTCCTAATCCTTGGGATTTTTTCCCTCAGAAGTCTGGCATCCCCCCAATACCTGAATACAAACGCACTGTAAAAATCAAAGAAGGAACAAGAAACACCTACAAAGAGTGTGGTACGAGACCCTCTAAAGGGAGCCCGAGCTTGCACATGCTTCATCTGCTGTAGATTTCCTTCCACAGTCTAAGAAGATGTGAGGGATTGATGTCATCATTGGCTTTTGGTATCTCCAGTATGTAGATAGCACTTTCCCTTTGGTGCCGAACAGGCTTGGAGTACTTTGTGGATGCTTTGGAAAGTTACCAGAAGTTGACTAGAAGCTAGCCCAAAGCTCTTCTGCTTTCACTTGATTGTGGAAGACAGTGTGGCAGAGTTACTTTTTCCAGAGGAGAATATGTCCTCCGCTGACAACTTTAAGATGAGATGCAGTCATATGAGCCACTCAGACTCATTTTAAAAATGAATGGAAGTGGCATGTCTCTTTGGGAGGAAGGAAGCCTCAAGGACCAGTACACAGCTGGCCTCCTCTGAGTCCCTCTTCTGAAACGGTTGTGGAAACACAGCTGTAAGTTTGGGGATCCCAGATGACTGTGATGGTCAGAGGTCTCCCTCAACATTTCACAGAACCGGTAGCCTGGACTATATGGAAACTGTGGTTGTGTTAAGCCACTGAGATTTGGGGACAGCCACTGCAGAATCTCCTGTACTGGCATACCTGTGTGTTGCAAATGGAGTTCTCTACCCTGTGTCACTGTATAACATACTGTGGTACCTGTGTGTACTATTTTGAATTCTTCTAGTGGCTACCAACATGAAGTTCTTAAATATTCAAAGGAGACTATGACATGAGACACAGATCTATTAGAATCAGAGTAGAGAATATGGAGGCCTTGGGAAAGAAAAGGTAGCAAGTTTGGCAGAAATGAACACCCTCCCCTGGTCTCCACCCTCTCCTTCCTTCAGTAATAGAAGCCCAGAGTTTCAGTTCAGCACATAGTCACCCATAATAAAAACCACATTTACTAAACCACACTTATAGTCTAGAGTGGACCCAAAAAACTCAGAGGTTGTGAGCAGATATGAGTTCACATTTGGGTCAGCCTTTGAAGAAGAAGGACTGACCTTGTGTTATCTATTTCTCACTTTTCACTGTTGTGCTAGGGCAATGGAAGGAGTTGGAGCAGTCATTGTGAACCAATCATTGGAAGTCACCTCTGGAAGACAGATGAGCACTATCATACAAAAAGGACCTAGTGTGTCCAGGATCATTCAGCTTCCAAGTCTCTGGTCCCCCATCTAGTTTTGTTCAGCCTTTGTAAGAGATACAGTGCTATCTTGATTTCTAGAAAGCTGTTTCATATAATAGTCACATGGGTGTCCCAGTTAGCATGCCGTGATCTGAAAGAATGCCTCCACACTCTCCACTGCGCCTGTACCTCTTCTCATTGCCCCACACATCTTTAATTCTGTTTCTTTCCTATGAGCCAGTTCTCTCTACTTTTTACAGGAAGCACGGCTGTCTTGGAGAAGCACAGCACACGTGTATGGAGGGACCGGTCTGTGTTGGCAGCTGTGATGAGTATCCATAACAGAGCAATAGAGTTTACAGACTCGTGGGAACAGAGAGCAGTGGGAGAGGTAAACCTGGAACAGACAGGCAATGATTATCAGGATGATTAAAGGCAGACAGAACTTGATTAAGAAATGAAGAGAGAGGAGGAACACCTTTAGTCTCGGGCAAGGAAATCCTTAGGACTTGTAGTGTGAAGGTTCACATCACATCAGCTAGCCATTTCTGGAGCAGATAAACACCAGTTGGAAGAAATTATGAGATCTATCATTCATATTTTTATCCAATTCTTTTAAAATGTGCATGCCTCATGCATTCTTCATGATATATGTAATTTCATTAGCACAGTAGCACTAAGGAGCACATGTTTATAATGCAGAAGTCACCAGGGAATCAGGTTGGGGATGTAACTCAGTGGTACAGTGCTTGCCTACTATGGGGGAGGCCCTGGGTACCAACTTCAGTGTTGTGGCCGAACCAAAGAGAATAGTCAGGGGAAAGAAAGCATCAAAGAGGAGAGCAGTGTGGTTGAGCTTGCCTTTAAGGAAGCATCCTTAGGCTGCAAGGTGGAGAGTCAAGGGAAGTAAGATGATGTCACCATGGAGGCCAATGAGGAGACTGAATCAAAGGAGCCAAGACTCTATGACCGTGTTTCTGAGGGTGATTGTGTGCCCAGGTAGGTTGAAGCCATATTCCTGCAGGGAGAGTTGAGTTTGTGACTTACTGAGTGTGGGACTAGGAGATAAGAGACACAAGGAAGATGGGAATGAAGAATCTGCCTTCAGTGTGGGGATGAATAGCAGACCTGCTTCTGTAATTTCAGGAAGGATACAGTTTTCGAGTTGTGCTTGAATTTGGGGACAAGGAAGTCACTCATGAAAGGGGTTAGCCAAAGTTTCAATGCGAGAGTGCGGGGCCACAGTGTCGTGCTGAGGACCCAAGCCAGACACAAAGAGGAACAGCTGCTTCCCAGAATGTATTTGAGACAAACAGTTGGGAAGTGATGAGGCAGGGGTAACTGCTCTTCCCCTTTTAAAGACTGCCTTTCACCCTGTAGAGAGTCTACTCGATCCTTTTATTCCCCTCTCAAACAACCCTTCCACACACAATCATCTTCTCCAGAAAGGGGTCCACTTGCAGTGTGTTAAGAAAATTACTCAGTTCTACTCAGTCAGAATACAACCCCAAAACACATGAAAGGGGCGACGGTGGTGACCTCAATAAGGAAAAGGACATCTCCAGATAAAACTAAACACAGTATGGAACCTTCTAGAATCTTTGTTGGTTTTCCTCAGGCACCTCAAATTTACTTTATCTTTTCCTCTTTTCACTCTAGCCCTGAAAGTGGTTAAACACTTCAGGTTTTTTTTTATTAAGGTATCTTATTGCCACAGCAGTATTTTTGTGTGTAAATTTAAGAAAAAAAATTATGGAACCACCTAAAAGCTTGGGGCGGCGGGGGGTGGGGGGTGGGGGCTAGGAAATAAACACCATCTATAATCCCCTTGCTAGGAGAAGAAAGCATTTTGAAATTTGCTTTAGGAGTCAAATCCAAGGGATGGGTTCCTGGCTTCTGAGGTCGTTGAAGGCACCAAGGGGCCCAGGAGCGACCCACTATGGGTCACTACAACCTTTGCGGTAGCTAGTGAACCTCCTTTAGTTTGTTCTGGGCGGCGAAGGACACCGTAGAAAGGACCCCTGACTGCTTAAGTACAGCGGTCAAACGCGCCGGCCGCGCCGGGGTGGAGGCCCATCTTAGCACAGCCAGAAAGATGAGCAAGAGTTCAAGTTTAGTCCAGGCAGGCAGCCGGAAGTCTAAGCAAGGTCATAAGTGTCTCTTTCCCAAACACAGCACTAACTCCCTTCCTGAGATTCTAGCCTGCGGTCTCCCTCTTCTCTCCTCCCAGCTAGACAGCCGCTCAAATCCCCTCCCACTGCCTTCTGGCTGCCACTGCTCGGTGCTTTTTCTCCTAGGCCCAGCCTCCGCCTGCCGCCCAGGCCTCGGAGATGCTGAAGGCGAAGCGCGAGTGGCCGGCGAGGCGGGCGGCCCTCCCCCACCCCCTGGGCGAGCGTACTGTACAGCGGACACCTGCAGCACAGGCGGCCGCCTGGGCTTCCCGACACAAGGCGCTGGTACCTGAGCCCTTGACTGGTAATGCACCATAAACGGCTCCTTTCAGGCCCTTTCAGAGTCAGAGCGCGGAGGTCACCGTGTGTACAAACCCCTCTGTGTCCTCCACGTCTCCGGGGCCCCGGGCACCCGGGCCTCCAGCCGCAGAGCACGCCAGTCCGTGGGAATCGCAACACATGTGCTGGGGTGAGGCCGGCGGGGCGGGGGCGGGGAGTGGGGACCACCCGGCCCTCCCCCAGCCGGGCCTCCTGCCCGCCCGACGTCGGTTCACAGAGCGCAGCGAGTGGAACGAATGGGGTGCCGCGGTGTTCAGACGCTCGCGGAAATCAGGCGATCGGGCGGGGCGGGACCCTCACCCCGGCGCGGTGGCCAACGCCCACTCCTCCCCGAAAGGTACACCACCCGCATCCGGCCCAGTATTGCCGCACCTCCACTGTTCCCCAAGCTCCCGGGTGTGCTGGACCCCAGGGCAGCCAAACGGTGGGGCGCGATCCCCACTCTGGGCAGCCCGGATCCTGAGCACAAGCATCCGCGGTACCTGTGGCTCAGGTTGCCTAGTCCGGTCTATTAATTAATGAGTGTGTTTTGAGCAGGCACTGGCGCTGGAGCCACAGTTGCCAAGTGGGCATGGTTTCAGGCAGCTGGGAGTCGGTCTTGGGCCACCCATTGGGCCCAGCAGCGTCCCCGGACGTAGCAGAGGAGGCCCAGGCTGAAACGCAGAGGTGGAGGAGTGAATAGTGTCTCAGTGTCTCTAGGTAATGGGATGCGGAGGAGTCACAAGTCTAACATGGAGAGCCTGTCTCTCCCCGGCTGTTCGGGCTTCAGAGGCAGGTGGGAAGGAGGCACTGCGTCCCAGATCTGGCAGCTTTGGGGGCTTTGGCAGACGTAGGCTAAAACCACCAAGCTCGGCGGGGCGAGCCATGGGCTGGAGCGAGTTGTCTAGAGGGCAAAGGCACCATAGCGAGGAGGAATTGAGAGAGCGGCCCCGGCCAGTGCTCTAGCGCCGTGCGCCCCCTCCCGGGGCCGCGGGAAACCGAGGTTACCTGGGGAGCCGGGCTTTGTCGCCCACACGGGCTCTCCGCTGTCCCAGAACTAATTAAATGGCTTTTTGGCTCAGGGAAGGCCGAAGTCTGCCGGGGGTGTGGACGTGTGGGGGGCTGCATGTGGGCACGGGAATAATCAGCCCCATTCTTGCGCTGCCACAAAACCCGCGGCGCAGCCAGAAGTGAACAGCGGCCGCCTGAAAGGCGGTTTCAAAAGGCGACACCTGCAAGCGTGGCCGGTTGTGAATTGAATGTGGCGCCCGCACGTACCTGAGCCGCGAGCTATTAGTGTCAGGCTCTCGGTCGCCGGGGCCAGCAGCACACGTCCGGGCAGCCCGGGCTGAATATGGCAAGCTGCGGCGCGGCCGCTCCATGGGAATGTCGCCACTTGTGCCGCTCGTGGTCGGGAGGGGGTGCGCTGCCCTTTCAGAGACAGACACAATTAGGCAAAATGCTCAATGAACATTATAAATGATGTGCGATCGCTCTGCAGATTGCCTGGCAAATCAAATTATATGGTCGCTCGCGGACGATTGCCATGTTCTTTAAAAACTTAAAACAGGTATTTGCCCATTAAATTAAAAAAAAAAAAAAAGTCAAGTCAACGATTCCGGAAAAATACAACTGAAAGACTCGGTGTTGAATATTCACAAATCCCCTTTGTTAGCGATTGCCTTCACAATGGGCTTGGGGAGGGGGTGCGCTTAGACCAGACACATTTTTTACTGTCTTACATGCTGCGGAGGAAGGCACCCGAAGTCTGCATTTGTTACCACT